>NC_088229.1:25987828-26060328 GCF_036934945.1 Oncorhynchus masou masou
TATTTATTGATATAAATGTTGAAAGGATTTGGACTCAAACTGCAGCCTTGTCTCACACCTCGACGTTGTGAAAATAATTCAGTTTTTTGGTTTTTGATTTTTATTGCACACTTGTTTTCTGTGTACATACATTTTATTAAGTCATACACCTTACCACCAAGCCCACTTTGGAGAATTTTGTACCAAATATAAACAAATGCTTTTTTAAAGTCAATAAAGCAAGCAATGATTTTGCCCTCTTTTTTTTGGTGGACGTGTTTATTAATTAGTGTGTGTAAGGTGTATATATGGTCAGTAGTGAGATGGTGTTTATTAATTAGTGTGTGTAAGGTGTATATATGTTCAGTAGTGAGATGGTGTTTATTAATTAGTGTGTGTAAGGTGTATATATGGTCACTAGTGAGATGGTGTTTATTAATTAGTGTGTGTAAGGTGTATATATGGTCAGTAGTGAGATGGTGTTTATTAATTAGTGTGTGTAAGGTGTATATATGTTCAGTAGCGAGATGGTGTTTATTAATTAGTGTGTGTAAGGTGTATATATGGTCAGTAGTGAGATGGTGTTTATTAATTAGTGTGTGTAAGGTGTATATATGGTCAGTAGTGAGATGGTGTTTATTAATTTGTGTGTGTAAGGTGTATATATGGTCAGTAGTGAGATGGTGTTTATTAATTTGTGTGTGTAAGGTGTATATATGGTCAGTAGTGAGATGGTGTTTATTAATCAGTGTGTGTAAGGTGTATATATGGTCAGTAGTGAGATTATGTTTATTAATTAGTGTGTGTAAGGTGTATATATGGTCAGTAGTGAGATGGTGTTTATTAATTAGTGTGTGTAAGGTGTATATATGGTCAGTAGTGAGATGGTGTTTATTAATTAGTGTGTGTAAGGTGTATATATGGTCAGTAGTGCGATGGTTAGGGAGAAAAGACAAATTTACTTATTAAATTTTTTTCTTGGAGAAAGGTTTGAGTTCTTGAATTCAAAATGTTACAGAAAACCTCTCCCAGGTTGCTGTTTACGTAAATTCCCCTGTAATTATTGGAGTCGGATTTGTCTCCACTTTTGTGGACAGGGGAGATGAGCTCCTGGTTCCAGACTTCAGGGAAGCAGACAGAAGTAAATATCATGTTGAACAATTTAAGTGCTCAGGTGTGCTGTTTTTTAGCATTTCATTTCTGATGTTATCTAGACCACAAGCCTTCTTTGATTTGATAGATTTGAGCTTTGCAAGATGCAGCTCGATGTACATCCACTACTGTGTACTGCGATAGGACAGTTCACCCTTTCACCATCCAGAATGACTTAAATGTATCGTGACCTTATAATCAAACAATTCATAATATCGCAGGTTTACATGCCACACTGTACAACTGTGAGCAGTAGAAGCTGAGACCCAAGCAGAGCTCTCTCTCTCTCTCTCTCTCTCTCTCCTTGGTGAGAAGCAGAATGAACAAAGACTCTTGGTCGTTCCCTACTTCCCTGTTCCGGGCCTATAGCCCATTTCCATTTGTAATAAAACATTATTCCTCCAGCGTTGCCTTTTAGCTCAGACATTTTCTCTCTTAATTGTTGGAAGTGTTTTTGGAATGCTCTGCTGTTGGGTGGTCCCTCCCCTCCCCTCCTCCCTCCCCTCCTTCCTCTCCTCACATGCCTTTGCTCCACATGTTGGCAGCTGGCTAGGACAGACAGGTATCCTCTAATTATCATCTTTAATTAGTTAATTGGGCCCGGTTGTTTTTCAGCGAGTCCTTGATTGCTCAGTGTTTTTTCTCTCTCCATCAATTCTCGGAGGATCTTCCTAATAGTTACAGTAGAGCCTTAGGCTATCTCTGGCTGTGTGTGTGTGTTTATGTATGTGTGTGGGTGTATGTGTGTGTGTCAGTGTGTTTCGCTATAGCTGTACTGTAGTCTTCGACACATTTTCCAGCCACCATGCAACAGTAGCAAATGCATCTTCAGTGAAGCTTTCATTGAGTGTGACGACCGGTGGCCAACGCTGTCTTTTTTACCAGACTTTATTCTCTCATATATTATATAGTCACATGAGTCTACCTCAGGTTGTGTGTGTGTTGTGTGTGACAATGCCAACATTGTTCCCAACTCTAGACTTGACTCTCCCCCAGCTGTAATCAGTTAGTCTGTCAGGGCACACAGCCTACCATGTGGTGCCATTCTGACTGGGATCACACCTCGTTGGTCATGACATCACAGTTTCCTCGGCTCTGTGATCCTTAGCCTGGCTCTCTGACACCTGGTCCTTCCTGCCCCAATCCACTTCCTGTCTCCTCTGGCTGCAACCCTGTGAGGGGAGACAAACCAGGTCTGGACAGCAGGCGGTGCCCTGAGGGACTGTCCCTGGGTTCTGCTCTTCCTGTTAGAATCCAGCTCTGACCTAGGTGCACTGTGGGTGGTATGTGCCCTACTCTGCTCAGAAAGCAGGAGGGTAGGAGAGGGGAAGAGATATGAGGAGGAGATTCGAGGAGAGGCCTGTAGGAGTGTAGTGGAGAAGGGAGGAGTGGAGAGTGTAGGAAGCAGGGAGGATTTGTCCTCTCAGAGCTCCATCAGGGGTGTCGCCTGGCAACACTACACCGCTGCCTGGCAGTGCTGGGTTCCCTCCTGCTGGCGCTGCCTGTGCCAGGTGAGATCAAAAGAGCCGTAATGACAGAGTCCACCCGGAGAGAGGAGGAGACACTCAGAGACTCAGCCTGCCCAGTGCACATTCCATCCGGCTTCCCACTGCTTACCGCCGCTGCTGCCACAGCTCAGCCAAGGCAGGCGGAAAGAGACCCTGTAAGAAAGTTCAAAGTGGAGATAAACCATGCGACTTTGAACAATCGTACTGCTGTTATGAAGAGGGCAGGAAGCCATTTGAGAGGAGAGGAGACACACCTCTGGTGCCTTCCTTCCTCCACTGAGCTGCTGCTGTACAATCTTAGAAAAAAAGTGCTAAGGGTTCTTCGGCTGTCCCCATAGGATAACCATTTGAAGAACCCTTTTTGGTTCCAGGTAGAACCCTTTTGGGTTCCATGTTGAACCCTTTCCACAGAGGGTTCTACATGGAACCCAAAAGGGTTCTACCTAGAACATGGAACCCAAAAGGGTTCTACCTAGAACCAAAAAGGCCATTATATGCAGCTTTATTACCCACAGTCCTTTAGTGCATAACTCATAACTATGGCGACAGCCCAAGAACCCTTTTGGAACCCTTTTGTCTTAGAGTGTAGAGATCTGCCCTGCGTGTAGACGGTTTAGTCACCAGCTTTAGATGTTTGGCTGCTGCTGAAGTTGTGTGTCTTTTTGCGCCCCAGTAGCCTTCCCTAGGTACTGTTCTCTCTCCATCCACAGTGCAGTGAGAGGTGTTTTTGTGACAACAGAGAGGCTGGGGACAGCCCATAGAGCCGTACCGTGCCCTGGGTGGGGACTAGCAGACCACAGGGATTTTACATGGACTGACGGCGCCATTTAAACTGCTTCACAGGCTTGTCTGTCTGCAGGAACTAAACAAGTTCCAGGCCCTTTCTGAATCATTTGACCACACTGTCGCCCTCGGACATGTTCTGCAGGGTGGAGGTGTGCCGATAACAGACACCGGCTGTGCCCCAGGACAGTGCTAGCGTTGGTAGGACAGGTAGGACAGAGACGCCACTCTGGTGCTCTCACAGTGGAGGAGCCTAAGTAATGACTGCCTTTCTTTTTGGTTTCCTCTCTCTCTCCCTCTCAGCGCCTCTATTTGTTTTTGGACTTGTCTTCTGAATGCCGTCTTGGCAGAAAGTTCATAGGAAATGATGATGGGCTTTGAAAGGGTTTTCCTTCCATACCCAAATATTGCTGTGGAGTGGTCTGATTGCTGTTGTTAAGATGATTATCACCCTGCTCAACGCTAGACTGCCTGTGGAATGTGATGTGTACACCAGGTGCCACTGTGTGTACACACTGTGCCTCTGTGGCCTCCCCTCCCTATGGGTCGGTGGAGAGCGGTGGAGCTGACGGAGAGGAGAAAGCCGGGGAGGAATTATGGGTGATGCACTAGAGGACTGTGGGTAATAAAGCTGCTTATAATGGCCTCTTTAAAAAAAAAAAAGGAGACAAACTGAGCGCTCAGCAGAAAACAACACAATGACTGGACTGGTGAATCATTTAGTCACACCAGTGGTGTGGCGCTGTCGCTGTTCTGTGGCACACACACACACACACACACACACACACACACACACACACACACACACACACACACACACACACACACACACACACACACACACACACACACACACACACACACACACATACACACACACAATATTAGTGTAACAGCTTTGTGGTCAATGGAAACCAGATTGGGTATGATCAAATCAGTCAACGTTGACAATTTACCAAACAAAGTCATTCAGGCCTTATAAGACAACAAAGTTTTCACGTATGAAATGTGGTACCCTGGTTGGGTTTCCTGGAGCGTTCTAAAGGATATGTTTTGCTTTCACAAGACCTGAAAATAACCACTTCAGGGTGCGATTAGCACTCATTCGACATGACGTTAGCGAGCTAGCTTGTTTACAATGCACTGCCTCGTCACAATACCTGGGGCTTTGGTCCTGGATCCTGGACCCACTACTTACGCAGGTCCGGGATTTGTTTCAGCCAGGGTTGGTTTGCGTTTCACACATACTTTATAGTGCGGATCAGAGTACCAGGATCCGGGTCATAAGGGGATATGTGAAGGCTCCCTAAGAGGTCGATAGACATGTCTGCTGTGACTGTGTAGGGCGGTGAAGCTGCTGGTTCCTAATGTCTGCTGTGACTGTGTAGGGCGGTGAAGCTGCTGGTTCCTAATGTCTGCTGTGACTGTGTAGGGCGGTGAAGCTGCTGGTTCCTAATGTCTGCTGTGACTGTGTAGGGCGGTGAAGCTGCTGGTTCCTAATGTCTGCTCTGACTGTGTAGGGCGGTGAAGCTGCTGGTTCCTAATGTCTGCTCTGACTGTGTAGGGCGGTGAAGCTGCTGGTTCCTAATGTCTGCTGTGACTGTGTAGGGTGGTGAAGCTGCTGGTTCCTAATGTCTGCTGTGACTGTATAGGGCGGTGAAGCTGCTGGTTCCTAATGTCTGCTGTGACTGTGTAGGGCGGTGAAGCTGCTGGTTCCTAATGTCTGCTGTGACTGTGTAGGGCGGTGAAGCTGCTGGTTCCTAATGTCTGCTGTGACTGTGTAGGGCGGTGAAGCTGCTGGTTCCTAATGTCTGCTGTGACTGTGTAGGGCGGTGAAGCTGCTGGTTCCTACTGTCTGCTCTGACTGTATAGGGCGGTGAAGCTGCTGGTTCCTAATGTCTGCTGTGACTGTGTAGGGCGGTGAAGCTGCTGGTTCCTAATGTCTGCTGTGACTGTGTAGGGCGGTGAAGCTGCTGGTTCCTAATGTCTGCTGTGACTGTGTAGGGCGGTGAAGCTGCTGGTTCCTAATGTCTGCTGTGACTGTGTAGGGCGGTGAAGCTGCTGGTTCCTAATGTCTGCTGTGACTGTGTAGGGCGGTGAAGCTGCTGGTTCCTAATGTCTGCTGTGACTGTGTAGGGCGGTGAAGCTGCTGGTTCCTAATGTCTGCTGTGACTGTGTAGGGCGGTGAAGCTGCTGGTTCCTAATGTCTGCTGTGACTGTGTAGGGCGGTGAAGCTGCTGGTTCCTAATGTCTGCTGTGACTGTGTAGGGCGGTGAAGCTGCTGGTTCCTAATGTCTGCTCTGACTGTGTAGGGCGGTGAAGCTGCTGGTTCCTAATGTCTGCTGTGACTGTGTAGGGCGGTGAAGCTGCTGGTTCCTAATGTCTGCTGTGACTGTGTAGGGCGGTGAAGCTGCTGGTTCCTAATGTCTGCTGTGACTGTGTAGGGCGGTGAAGCTGCTGGTTCCTAATGTCTGCTGTGACTGTGTAGGGCGGTGAAGCTGCTGGTTCCTAATGTCTGCTGTGACTGTGTAGGGCGGTGAAGCTGCTGGTTCCTAATGTCTGCTGTGACTGTGTAGGGCGGTGAAGCTGCTGGTTCCTAATGTCTGCTGTGACTGTGTAGGGCGGTGAAGCTGCTGGTTCCTAATGTCTGCTGTGACTGTGTAGGGCGGTGAAGCTGCTGGTTCCTAATGTCTGCTGTGACTGTGTAGGGCGGTGAAGCTGCTGGTTCCTAATGTCTGCTGTGACTGTGTAGGGCGGTGAAGCTGCTGGTTCCTAATGTCTGCTGTGACTGTGTAGGGCGGTGAAGCTGCTGGTTCCTAATGTCTGCTGTGACTGTGTAGGGCGGTGAAGCTGCTGGTTCCTAATGTCTGCTGTGACTGTGTAGGGCGGTGAAGCTGCTGGTTCCTAATGTCTGCTGTGACTGTGTAGGGCGGTGAAGCTGCTGGTTCCTAATGTCTGCTGTGACTGTGTAGGGCGGTGAAGCTGCTGGTTCCTAATGTCTGCTGTGACTGTGTAGGGCGGTGAAGCTGCTGGTTCCTAATGTCTGCTGTGACTGTGTAGGGCGGTGAATCTGCTGGTTCCTAATGTCTGCTCTGACTGTGTAGGGCGGTGAAGCTGCTGGTTCCTAATGTCTGCTGTGACTGTGTAGGGCGGTGAAGCTGCTGGTTCCTAATGTCTGCTGTGACTGTGTAGGGCGGTGAAGCTGCTGGTTCCTAATGTCTGCTCTGACTGTGTAGGGCGGTGAAGCTGCTGGTTCCTAATGTCTGCTGTGACTGTGTAGAAGCTGCTGGTTCCTAATGTCTGCTCTGACTGTGTAGGGCGGTGAAGCTGCTGGTTCCTAATGTCTGCTGTGACTGTGTAGGGCGGTGAAGCTGCTGGTTCCTAATGTCTGCTGTGACTGTGTAGGGCGGTGAAGCTGCTGGTTCCTAATGTCTGCTGTGACTGTGTAGGGCGGTGAAGCTGCTGGTTCCTAATGTCTGCTGTGACTGTGTAGGGCGGTGAAGCTGCTGGTTCCTAATGTCTGCTGTGACTGTGTAGGGCGGTGAATCTGCTGGTTCCTAATGTCTGCTGTGACTGTGTAGGGCAGTGAATCTGCTGGTTCCTAATGTCTGCTGTGACTGTGTAGGGCGGTGAAGCTGCTGGTTCCTAATGTCTGCTGTGACTGTGTAGGGCGGTGAAGCTGCTGGTTCCTAATGTCTGCTGTGACTGTGTAGGGCGGTGAAGCTGCTGGTTCCTAATGTCTGCTGTGACTGTGTAGGGCGGTGAAGCTGCTGGTTCCTAATGTCTGCTCTGACTGTGTAGGGCGGTGAAGCTGCTGGTTCCTAATATCTGCTGTGACTGTGTAGGGCGGTGAAGCTGCTGGTTCCTAATGTCTGGCAGCTACAGTCACAGAGGAAATACCAGGCCAGTCACATGACCCTAAGGACACAAAGAAGATAGAGGGTTTGGAGAGTTGTGTCCTCCTTCCTCCCTCCCTCAGCCGTCCAAGACGAGTCTAAGTCAGTGTGTGTCTGTGGCTTCGGGGCGGGGCCAGATTTGGACTAAAAATCCCCGCAAGCACTTCTCTTCTTTCACTGAAACCCTCCTTGTCTTGTGACCAGTTCTCAGAGAACAAAGACGGTTATACACCACGCGGTGTGGGCCCAAACCTGGCACACCCACATAGACCCCAGACCCTGGTTAGGCAGAGAGTAGGGGGAGAAAGAGTGGGAAGAGAAGTTCAATATTTGTGCTGACTTAAACTGCTGAAATGGGCTCGCGGTATAAATGGGGTAGGCTTGTTTTCTGAAGTGCGGTAGTTTTAAGAATGAAAAGGGCTGCTCTCACTTAGCAGGAGGAGAATGGTTGGACGTACATTGTGTGCCACTGCCCAGTGCTGGGAAAAGATAGGATGTGCGTGTTTTGTGTGTGTGTGTTTGTGTAGGTTTTAGGGCTAGGAATTGCCAGGAACCTGACGATACGATATTATCACGATACTTAAGTGCCAATACGATATGTGTTGCAATTCAATATGTATTGCGATTCTATATGTATTGCGATTCGATACTGCAATTGTATTGTGATTTGATGTAACTAACATATTGCTCACTATTCAGTATGTGTGATGCAAAGTAACAAGAGAGCCAAGAGAAGATGAGTTTGGAGATTAAAGTGCTGAAAACATGTTGGCGCACCATTTAAAAAGAAGATGGAGAACAAGCTATAGGAGGAGAGTTCTGACGCAGGTACAGCTGACTAGCATTGGCTAACGTAAACTACCTAACAAAACGATAATATTGGGTGTGTGTGTGTGTGTGTGTGTGTGTGTGTGTGTGTGTTAGCCGCTCCCTGCCTGCTGTCTGTGGTGTATCCAGGCAGGCTGTGTTTCTTAACAGGGCTGTGTGTTTGCTCTGTGTACCAGCTAGGTGGTATAGCCCCTGTGTTCCTGCTGTGTGAGCCCTAGCCTTCTGACTGTCCTCCAAATGCTAGTCTTCCTCCCTGTGGTACAGATGAGAAGAGAAGAGGATGGGGTATAAAAGAGAAAAGGGGAGGATGTGGTATAGATGAGAATAGGAGAGAGGAGGATGGGGTATAGAAGAGAAAAGGGGAGGATGTGGTATAGATGAGAATAGGAGAGAGGAGGATGGAGTATACAAGAGAAAAGGGGAGGATGTGGTATAGAAGAGGAGAGGATGGGGTATAGAAGAGGAGAGGAGAGGATGGGGTATAGAAGAGGAGAGGAGAGGATGGGGTATAGAAGAGGAGAGGAGAGGATGGGGTATAGAAGAGGAGAGGAGAGGATGGGGTATAGAAGACTGTGAGAGGAGAGGATGTTGTATAGAAGAGGGGGGATGGGGTATAGAAGATAAGAGGAGAGGATGGGGTATAGAAGAGGAGAGGAGAGGATGGGGTATAGAAGAGGAGAGGATGTTGTATAGAAGAGGGGAGGATGGGGTATAGAAGATAAGAGGAGAGGATGGGGTATAGAAGAGGAGAGGAGAGGATGTTGTATAGAAGAGGGGAGGATGGGGTATAGAAGATAAGAGGAGAGGATGGGGTATAGAAGAGGAGAGGAGAGGATGGGGTATAGAAGAGGAGAGGAGAGGATGGGGTATAGAAGAGGAGAGGAGAGGATGTTGTATAGAAGAGGGGAGGATGGGGTATAGAAGATAAGAGGAGAGGATGGGGTATAGAAGAGGAGAGGATGTGGTATAGAAGAGAAGAGGAGAGGATGGGGTATAGAAGAGGAGAGGATGGGGTATAGAAGAGGAGAGGAGAGGATGGGTATAGAAGAGGAGAGGATGGGGTATAGAAGATAAGAGGAGAGGATGGGGTATAGAAGAGGAGAGGAGAGGATGTTGTATAGAAGAGGGGAGGAGAGGATGGGGTATAGAAGATAAGAGGAGAGGATGGGGTATAGAAGAGGAGAAGATGTGGTATAGAAGAGAAGAGGAGAGGATGGTGTATAGAAGAGGAGAGGATGGGGTATAGAAGAGGAGAGGATGTGGTATAGAAGAGGAGAGGATGTGGTATAGAAGAGAAGAGGAGAGGATGGTGTTTAGAAGAGAAGGGATGTGGTATAGAATAGAAGAGAAGATGATGTGGTATAGAAGAGAAGAGGGGAGGGGAGGATGTGGTATAGAAGAGGAGAGGATGGGGTATAGAAGAGAAGAGGATGGGGTATAGAAGAGAAGAGGATGGGGTATAGAAGAGAAGAGGATGGGGTATAGAAGAGAAGAGGGGAGGGGAGGATGTGGTATAGAAGAGAAGAGCAGAGGATGTGGTATAGAAGAGAAGAGGAGAGGATGGGGTATAGAAGGGAAGAGGAGAGGATGGGGTATAGAAGAGAAGAGGAGAGGATGTGGTATAGAAGAGAAGAGGATGGAGTATAGAAGGGAAGAGGGGAGGGGAGGATGTGGTATAGAAGAGAAGAGGAGAGGATGTGGAATAGAAGAGAAGAGGATGTGGTATAGAAGAGAAGAGGATGGGGTATAGAATAGAACATTTACATTACATTTACATTTAAGTCATTTAGCAGACGCTCTTATCCAGAGCGACTTACAAATTGGTGAATTCACCTTCTGACATCCAGTGGAACAGCCACTTTACAATAGTGCATCTAAATCATTAAGGGGGAGGGGGGGGGTGAGAAGGATTACTTATCCTATCCTAGGTATTCCTTGAAGAGGTGGGGTTTCAGGTGTCTCCGGAAGGTGGTGATTGACTCCGCTGTCCTGGCGTCGTGAGGGAGTTTGTTCCACCATTGGGGGCCAGAGCAGCGAACAGTTTTGACTGGGCTGAGCGGGAACTGTACTTCCTCAGTGGTAGGGAGGCGAGCAGGCCAGAGGTGGATGAACGCAGTGCCCTTGTTTGGGTGTAGGGCCTGATCAGAGCCTGGAGGTACTGCGGTGCCGTTCCCCTCACAGCTCCGAAGGCAAGCACCATGGTCTTGTAGCGGATGCGAGCTTCAACTGGAAGCCAGTGGAGAGAGCGGAGGAGCGGGGTGACGTGAGAGAACTTGGGAAGGTTGAACACCAGACGGGCTGGGCGTTCTGGATGAGTTGTAGGGGTTTGATGGCACAGGCAGGGAGCCCAGCCAAGGAGCGGAGTTGCAGTAATCCAGACGGGAGATGACAAGTGCCTGGATTAGGACCTGCGCCGCTTCCTGTGTGAGGCAGGGTGGGTATAGAAGCGGATGTTGTAGAGCATGAACCTACAGGAACGGGCCACCGCCTTGATGTTAGTTGAGAACGACAGGGTGTTGTCCAGGATCACGCCAAGGTTCTTAGCGCTCTGGGAGGAGGAAACAATGGAGTTGTCAACCGTGATGGCGAGATCATGGAACGGGCAGTCCTTCCCCGGGAGGAAGAGCAGCTCCGTCTTGCCGAGGTTCAGCTTGAGGTGGTGATCCGTCATCCACACTGATATGTCTGCCAGACATGCAGAGATGCGATATAGCCACCTGGTCATCAGAAGGGGGAAAGGAGAAGATTAATTGTGTGGTCTGCATAGCAATGATAGGAGAGACCATGTGAGGTTATGACAGAGCCAAGTGACTTGGTGTATAGCGAGAATAGGAGAGGGCCTAGAACAGAGCCCTGGGGGACACCAGTGGTGAGAGCGCGTGGCGAGGAGACAGATTCTCGCCACGCCACCTGGTAGGAGCGACCTGTCAGGTAGGAGCAATCCAAGCGTGGGCCGCGAAGGAGATGCCCAACTCGGAGAGGGTGGAGAGGAGGATCTGATGGTTCACAGTGTCGAAGGCAGCCGATAGGTCTAGAAGGATGAGAGCAGAGGAGAGAGAGTTAGCTTTAGCAGTGCGGAGCGCCTCCGTGATACAGAGAAGAGCAGTCTCAGTTGAATGACTAGTCTTGAAACCTGACTGATTTGGATCAAGAAGGTCATTCTGAGAGAGATAGCGGGAGAGCTGGCCAAGGACGGCACGTTCAAGAGTTTTGGAGAGAAAAGAAAGAAGGGATACTGGTCTGTAGTTGTTGACATCGGAGGGATCGAGTGTAGGTTTTTATAGAAGGGGTGCGACTCTCGCTCTCTTGAAGACGGAAGGGACGTAGCCAGCGGTCAGGGATGAGTTGATGAGCGAGGTGAGGTAAGGGAGAAGGTCTCCGGAAATGGTCTGGAGAAGAGAGGAGGGGATAGGGTCAAGCGGGCAGGTTGTTGGGCGGCCGGCCGTCACAAGAAGCGAGATTCCATCTGGAGAGAGAGGGGAGAAAGAGGTCAGAGCACAGGGTAGGGCAGTGTGAGCAGAACCAGCGGTGTCGTTTGACTTAACAAACGAGGATCGGATGTCGAGAGGATGGTGTTCTTTTCAAAATGGTTGAAGAAGTCATCTGCAGAGAGGGAGGAGGGGGGTATAGGGAGAGGAGGATTCAGGAGGGAGGAGAAGGTGGCAAAGAGCTTCCTAGGGTTAGAGGCAGATGCTTGGAATTTAGAGTGGAAGAAAGTGGCTTTAGCAGCAGAGACAGAGGAGGAAAATGTAGAGAGGAGGGAGTGAAAGGATGCCAGGTCCGCAGGGAGGCGAGTTTTCCTCCATTTCCGCTCGGCTGCCCGGAGCACTGTTCTGTGAGCTCGCAGTGAGTCGTATAGCCACGGAGAAGGGAGGAGGACCGAAGAAAGCCTGGAGGATAGGGGACATAGAGAGTCAAAGGATGCAGAAAGGGAAGAGAGGAGGGTTGAGGAGGCAGAATCAGGAGATAGGTTGGAGAAGGTATGAGCAGAGGGAAGAGATGATAGGATGGAAGAGGAGAGAGAGCGGGGGAGAGAGAGCGAAGGTTGGGACGGCGTACCATCCGAGTAGGGGCAGTGTGGGAAGTGTTGGATGAAAGCGAGAGGGAAAAGGATACAAGGTAGTCGGAGACTTGGAGGGGAGTTGCAATGAGGTTAGAAGGAAGAACAGCATCTAGTAAAGATGAGGTCGAGCGATGCCTGCCTTGTGAGTAGGGGGGAAGGTGAGAGGGTGAGGTCAAAAGAGGAGAGGAGTGGAAAGAAGGAGGCAGAGAGGAATGAGTCAAAGGTAGACGTGGGGAGGTTAAAGTCGCCCAGGACTGTGAGAGGTGAGCCGTCCTCAGGAAAGGAGCTTATCAAGGCATCAGAAGCTCATTGATGAACTATCCGAGGGAACCTGGAGGGCGATAAATGATAAGGATGTTAAGCTTGAAAGGGCTGGTAATTGTGACAGCATGGAATTCAAAGGAGGCGATAGACAGATGGGTAAGGGGAGAAAGAGAGAATGACCACTTGAAGAGAGATGAGGATCCCGGTGCCACCACCCCGCTGACCAGAAGCTCTCGGGGTGTGCGAGAACACGTGGGCGGACGAAGAGAGAGCAGTAGGAGTAGCAGTGTTGTCTGTGGTGATCCATGTTTCCGTCAGTGCCAAGAAGTCGAGGGACTGGAGGGAGGCATAGGCTGAGATGAACTCTGCCTTGTTGGCCGAGGATCGGCAGTTCCAGAGGCTACCGGAGACCAGGAACTCCACGTGGGTCGTGCGCGAAGGGACCACCAGATTATGGTGGCCGCGGCCACGATGGTGTGGAGCGTTTGTATGGTCTGTGCAGAGGATGGAGAGAACAGGGATAGATAGACACATAGTTGACAGGACAGGCTACAGAAGAGGCTACGCTAATGCAAAGGAGATTGGAATGACAAGTGGACTACACTTATCGAATGTTCAGAACGTTAAGTTAGAAGAGCAAGAATCTTATTGACTAAAATGATTGAAATGATACAGTACTGCTGGAGTAGGCTAGCTGGCAGTGGCTACGTTGTTGACACTACACTAATCAAGGTTCCGTAGAGTGTAATGGTTTCTACAGTGCTGCTATTCGGGGCTGCTGGCTAGCTAAGCAGTGTTGATTACGTAACGTTACGTTAAAAGAACGACAATAGCTGGCTAGCTAACCTAGAAAATCGCTCCAGACTACACAATTGTCTTAGATACAAAGACGGCTAAGTAGCTAGCTAGCTACGATCAAACAAAGAGGAGAGGATGTGGTATAGAAGAGAAGAGGATGTGGTATAGAAGAGAAGAGGATGGGGTATAGAAGAGAAGAGGATGGGGTATAGAAGAGAAGAGGGGGGGGGGGGTTGTGCTGGCACAGAGGATGGGTCTGGCGGTTTCAGTTACAGTACGGACCGACAGGATCAGGATCAGTACAGACCGACAGGACCAGGATCAGTACGGACCGACAGGACCAGGATCAGTACAGACCGACAGGACCAGGATCAGTACAGACCGACAGGACCAGGATCAGTACGGACCGACAGGATCAGGATCAGTACAGACCGACAGGATCAGGATCAGTACAGACCGACAGGATCAGGATCAGTATGGACCGACAGGACCAGGATCAGTATGGACCGACAGGACCAGGATCAGTATGGACCGACAGGACCAGGATCAGTACGGACCGACAGGACCAGGATCAGTACGGACCGACAGGACCAGGATCAGTACGGACCGACAGGTCCAGGATCAGTACAGACCGACAGGACCAGGATCATGTAACAGCAGCGATTAGATTGATGAGATTGATTAGGCCTCCGTGTAACCGTATCGGTTGTACTTTGTGAATGAATTGCCACATGAGTTACGGGCTGTTGCTACCCATGGAAGAGCTGTCAGAGACCACACAAACACTCACAGACACGCACGCACGCACACACACATACACACACACACACACACACACACACACACACACACACACACACACACACACACACACACACACACACACACACACACACACACACACACACACACACACATATACAATAAAGCCAATGGTCGATAATTACACAGAGTCAAGCCCCAGTGGGCTGTAATAGATCTAATATAATGTCTCTTTAAGACTTGTAAATGAATACTCTGCATCATTAGTGGTTTCTCAGGTTACGCTGTTGGTTGCACCAGCTTTCCTTACTGCTTGACTACTTTGATGGTGAAGACTGGTGTTGCATGTCCATAGTATTAATGGGAGCTACAGTATATGTGAGATGATATGTTACGGTTAATCTATCTGTCTTATCTGTCTGTCTGTCTGTCTGTCTGTCTGTCTGTCTGTCTGTCTGTCTGTCTGTCTGTCTGTCTGTCTGTCTGTCTGCCCTAGTGACTAGTGTTTGTATGTGTCGAAAGCATCCTGAACTAGAGTGTGTACAGGATGTACATTAGTGATGTGTGTATGTGTTTGTTAACAGCGTTGGGTTCCGGCAGAGAGGTATCAGGGCTAAGGAGTAGTTTATACGGCCTAACTAGCAGGTCCTCAGTGGCAGATGCCCTCTCCTTGTTGATCCAGGGCAGCAGCAGCCTCTCTACTCTGAAAATATGGTGTGTCTTATTGCTCTCTCTTTCCATCAACACTCTCTCTTTCCATCAACACTCTCTCTCTCTCCATCAACACTCTCTCTCTCTTTCCATCAACACACTCTCTTTTCCATCAACACTCTCTCTCCATCAACACTCTCTCTCTCTCCCTCCATCAACACTCTCTCTCTCTTTCCATCAACACACTCTCTCCCTCTCCATCAACACTCTCACTCCATCAACTCCATCAACTCCATCTCTCTCTCTCTCTCTCTCTCTCTCTCTCTCCATCAACACTCTCTCTCCATCAACACACTCTCTCCCTCCATCAACACTCTCTCTCCATCAACTCCAACAACACTCTCTCTCTTCTCTCTCATCAACACTTTCATCTCTCTCTTCTTTCTTTCAACACACTCTCTCCCTCCATCAACACTCTCCCTCCATCAACTCCATCAACTCCATCTCTCTCTCTCTCTCTCTCTCTCTCCACCCAGGGCTTTGGTTATTATCAGGTACATGTACATAACAAGCAGGTATGGGATTGGACAACACAGTAGGGGACTACTCCTACACAATGTAAGAAGAAAAAAAGCAATGACACAGGGAATCTGGCATTGTTTAATTCCATATGGCTGTTTTTAATGGCAATTTGAAGCTCCGGTGGCTCTATAATTAGTTGTGTGGTCCCACAGGAAAAGGCTTATCGCCTCCTTTGTAATTACACATCTAAATAGTGCAAGGAGGAGGCATCCTGCGCTCTCTTGCTGCTCCCTCTTATCTGTGTTGACGCTCGCTCCTTCTGCCATTTCAGCCAGGCATCTCAGTACAGAGGAGGTATAGTAGGGATGAAACTAGAGGAATGGTCCACAGTGAAAGGCTCTAGTGGAATTGCAGATGGACAATGGTATTAAAGAGAGGAAGAAACCGTCCACGCCCCACCCCAGCAATCTCAGCCCTGTCAGACCAACACACTCCCCCTCACTGTGACAGGGTAAAAGCCAACGACACACTCTGCTGGCCTGGCCCCCAGATTCCCACTGTTCCCAGTTTGAGGGAGAGAGGAAAGGGAGGACTCTACTCTGCACAGGGCAGCCTTACTAGTCATTCATCAGGGCTTCTCTATGCTTCCAGACAGTCTCTGTGAAAGGAGATAATTCCTCCTCTCCTCCGTCAGAGGAAGAAGGGAATGTGGGAACTCCCCATGGGTAAAGGATGTCACCCTCTCTCTGACTTACTCTAATGGAGACCAGGAGATGACAACAGCAGAGCAGCAGGATCAGCTTACCTTACCCTGTACTGATCTCAGAACAGGGCTTATGGCTCAATAAGATTGATGGCAGTTAATGCTGTTACGTAGATGTGGAGTAGGCACAGATCTGGGAACAGTGTGGATGTGCGGGACTATGGCCTGCCTATCACTATCATGGCTGATGGCTCTGTACCGTATAGGCTTTGATGGTAAAGCCCACTGTTGACTGCATTCCAGATCACTGCTGTAGGAAACATTTCTCTGTGTGCCTCGTCTCGGCAGCCTTGTCCTCTATCATGGACCAGGTCTTGGAGCTGCCGCAGTAACTTAATGATTTAGTGTCCATTGTAATACAGAACAAAGACTTGGGCTAGAGCCATAGATGGGGGGAGAGAGAGAGCGTGAGAGAGAGAGAGAGAGAGAGAGAGAGAGAGAGAGAGAGAGAGAGAGAGAGAGAAATAGGTGTTTACTGAGAACATGTGGATTAAAAGCCATAATGTTGATGGATTGTTTTAATTTGCTGGCCCAGGACCACAAGATGAGATCTGATCTGTGCTCTCTGGAACTGAGGATGCCTGGGTCTGGGGCTGAGGCCACTGCCCTCTTCTGGCTGGAGTGGTCATTACAGCCTACCACCATACCGCCCCTTAATCCAATCCAACCCAATCCCTTTCTCCATTCATGAAACAGAAGGAGTGTCGGTGTGTGTGTGCACGCGTCTGTGAGTTTTTTGATGACAAGGCTGATTTATAGACTGGACTGTAAATTAATCATCGCCTTTTCAACGGGTCTTAGAAAGTCTCTCTTCATCGCTCGCTAATAGGGATTAGCGGTCAGTCTCAGAGAGGCAGACAGATGAGTGTTCAGCTCACAGGAATGGATTCAACAGTTAATTGGAAATGACAGCGAGATAAACTGGTTTGTGGCTCTGACATAAGACCTTCTTTTCACTGGAACATTCCCAGCATGTGAAATTATCCGTAGCTCTCGCTCTCCCAGACTCCTACTTTTTCCAGCCTGTTTTTAGGGGTCAGCCAGTCAGCTGACAGAGGGCTGTGGTCAACAGGACACAATGCCTCCATATCAGTATTACTCAGCTAATTCCCCTCGCCCTGACCCTTCACGCCTCCACGCCCGGCCGCCTGATGTGCTCGTCGCTTGGCTACATCAGGAAGCCTTTATCCTGGTGGAAGCTCTAGAGAAACTCTGTCTACAGTACTCTGTCTGTCTGTCTGTCTGTCTGTCTGTCTGTCTGTCTGCCTCCACTCCATGGTGTCTGGCTGCCTGGCTGTGCTGTGGCTGTGCATATAGGTCAGGGAAATGTAGGCAACGCTCCCGCTGTGTGACCATGAAGTGGGGCAGCAGCTCTGGAGGACTGGAACTGCTGGTAAAATACAAATGTTAGAGAGACTATAAAAATACAAGGCACACATAATGTGCCCCCATGGAATAGTGAATATGGGGCTAGTTTCAATCTCAAAGGCAGTAGGACAGACTAACCTATTTCCCCAAAGTGGGGTGTCCCTCTCTATACCCTGCTGTAACTGGCAGACTTCTAGTCCTGTGCCAGATTTATAAGTATTGTGCCCTAGACTTGGGCGGTATCCAGATTGGCATCCCAGGGTATTCTGGAACATCAACACTGAACAGAAAGGCTGCTATTTCCAATCCAAAGGTTAGCAATGGTCAAAGCATGTCAACTCCTATAGAGATATGTAGCTTTTACATTTAACCTTTATTTAACTAGGCAAGTCAGTTAAGGACAAATTCCTAGTTACAATGACAGCCTAGGAACAGTGGGTTAACTGCCTTGTTCAAGGGGAAGAATGACAGATTTTTACCTTGTCAGCTCAGGGATTCGATCTCGCAACCTTTCATTTACTGGCCCAACGCGCTAACCACTAGGCTACCTGCTGCCCCAAAAGCTAAATGCTAATGAACGCATGCCAACTTTTTATACAGTCACTGACATAAACTATTTGAAGGACAGGCAAGCAACTCATAAAGTTATACAAGTAACAAAAAAATGCTTCTCACAGTTTGCTGCACAAAACAAATATTAGAGAGCAAGGCTCTTAATCCAGGAGGGGCTTCTCTGCTGTTACCAAGATGAGCTTGATTGCAAGAAGCTAACCACTAAGTTAGCAAGCCAAATGCACAGCTGCAGAGCATTTAGCACATTTTAGACAGTTAACTTAATAGTTATAAGATATCTAGCTGGCAAACATTTACAGTTGAAGTCAGAAGTTTACATACACTTAGGTTGGAGTCATTAAAACTCATTTTTCAACCACTCCACAAATTTCTTGTTCACAACTATAGTTTTGGCAAGTCGGTTAGGACATCTACTTTGTGCATGACACAAGTAACTTTTCCAACAATTATTTACAGACAGATTATTTCACTTATAATTCACTGTATCACAATTCTAGTGGGTCAGAAGTTTACATACACTAAGTTGACTGTGCCTTTAAACAGCTTGGAAAATTCCAGAAAATTATGTCATGGCTTTAGAAGCTTCTGATAGGTTAATTGACATAATTTGAGTCAATTGGAGGTGTACATGTGGATGTATTTCAAGGCCTACCTGCAAACTCAGTGCCTCTATGCTTGACATCATGGGAAAATCTAAAGAAATCAGCCAAGACCTCAGAAAAACAATTGTAGACCTCCACAAGTCTGGTTCATCCTTGGGAGCAATTTCCAAACGCCTGAAGGTACCACGTTCATCTGTGCAAACAAGAGTACACAAGTATAAACACCATGGGACCAAGCAACCACCATACCACTCAGGAAAGAGACGTGTTCTGTCTCCTAGAGATGAACGTACTTTGGTGCGAAAACTGCAAATCAATCCCAGAACAACAGCAAAGGACCTGGTGAAGATAATGGAGGAAACAGATACAAAAGTATCGAGTCCAGTATCGACATAACCTGAAAGGCCTGTCAGCAAGGAAGAAGCCACTGCCCCAAAACCACCATAAAAAGCCAGACTACGGTTTGCAACAGCACATGGGGTCAAAGATTGTACTTTTTGGAGAAATGTCCCCTGGTATGATGAAACAAAAATAGAACTGTTTGGCAGAAAAAGGGGGAGGCTTGCAAGCCGAAGAACACCATCCCAACTGTGAAGCACGGGGGTGGCAGCATCATGTTGTGGGGGTGCTATGCTGCAGGAGGGACTGGTGCACTTAACAAAATGGATGGCATCATGAGGATGGGAAATTATGTGGATATATTGAAGCAACATCTCAAGACATCAGTCAGGAAGTTAAAGCTTGGTCGCAAATGGGTCTTCCAAATGGACAATGATCCCAAGAATACTTCCAAAGTTGAAAAGGTTGAAAAGCCCTTCTTACATCAGCTGATATCTCAAAATGCTGTACAGAAGCCTAAAACCCCCAAACAGCAAGAAATGCAGGTGTAGAAGCACGGTGGCTAGGAAAAACTCCATAGAAATGCCAAAACCTAGGAAACCTAGAGAGGAACAAGGCTATGAGGGGTGGCCAGTCCTCTTCTGGCTGTGCCAGGTGGCGATTATAACAGAACATGGCCAAGATGTTCAAATGTTCATAAATGACCAGCATGGTCAAATAATAATAATCATAGTAGTTGTTGAGGGTGCAACAGGTCAGCACCTTAGGAGTAAATGTCAATTGGCTTTTCATAGCCGATCATTGAAAGTTTCTCTACTGCTCCTGCTGTCTCTAGAGAGTTGAAAACAGCAGGTCTGGGACAGGTAGCACGTCCGGTGTACAGGTCAGGGTTCCATAGCCGCAGGCAGAACAGTTGAAACTGGAGCAACAGGGCCAGGTGGACTGGGGACAGCAAGGGGTCATCATGCCAGGTAGTCCTGAGGCTTGGTCCTAGTGCTCAGGTCCTCAGAGAGAGAGAGAGAGAGAAAGAAAGAAAGTGAGAATTAGACATAGGACACACATAGGACACCGGATAAGACAGGAGAAATACTCCAGATATAACCAACTGACCCTAGCCCCCGACACATAAACTACTGCAGCATAAATACTGGAGGCTGAGACAGGAGGGGTGAGGAGACACTGTGGCCCCATCTGATGATACCCCTGGACAAGGCCAAACAGGCAGGATATAACCCCACCCACTTTGCCAAAGCACAGCCCCCACACCACTTATTGTGAGAAGCTTGTGGAAGGCTTTGACCCAAGTTCAACAATTAAAGGCAATGTTAGCAAATACTAATTGAGTGTATGTAAACTTCTGACCCACTGGGAATATGATGAAAGAAATAAAAGCTGAAATGAATACTTTTCTATTATTCTGATATTTCACATTCTTTAAATGAAGTGGTGATCCTAACTTTTTACTCGGATTAAATGTCAGGAATTGTGAAAAACTGAGTTTAAATGTATTTGGCTAAGGTGTATGTAAACTTCCGATTTCAACTGTAGTTGTGAATTCCATACTGTAACTAGATCACCTGGCTCATGCTGCACAACAGTGATTGCCTCACAAGGCTCCGATCTCTCTCTTGTAAACAAACACCATGTGACTGGGGACTACCGATAAGCTTCATAATGTAAAATAACGTGACAGGTGAAATGAAGAACACGGTCTGCTTTATCTCCTAACATATTGCACAAGTTGACTGCAGGTATTTACTTAAAAAGTATCTACAGACAAAGTGTGAATTACGGGGGAGCCAGCTCCCCTGAATGAAACTCCTCTGAATGAAACATCAAATCAAATCACATTTTTTATGTTATTGCGGGTGTAGTGAAATGCTTGTGTTCCTAGCTCCAACTCTCAACGGTGGGTGTAGCTGGTGCATGGAAGTCAGGCGCAGGAGAGCAGAGATGAGTGAACACAAAGTACTTTACTGAGGCAAATAGTAAGACCAGAATGCAACAGCGTCACCAATACCAATTGCCCAAAACAAGTGAGGCAGCACACAGTACCACAAACAAAGTACAAGGTACCGGCTGCCACAAAACACAGGTATACCTAAAACCTGGTGCTAACCAGCCGTAAGCGTGACAACCTCGACAATAAACAATACCCCACACAGATATGGAGGGAACACCAGTGCTTCCCACTCAGACAGCGCACCGTCCGACCGATGCCTGAATGACCAGAGGAGGGTGACGTGTGGGCCCAATAGATCAGCTGGTCACGGACAGCAGACAGAACGTACAGACGCCCAGCGTGACATTGGAGGGGAGTGGGCTTTGCACATAGCGCCTGCTCAATGTCCGCGTCCAACTCCCACACTACCGCGCCACCAGGCAGGAGGCCGGGAGTATGGGGGTGGGATTCATGGGCCAAAACGGATGAAAAACATGGCCCACCTTGCCTGGCGAGGGTTCAGTCTCCTTGCTGCCCGGATGTACTCCAGATTGCGGTGGTCAGTCCAGATGAGAAAAGGGTGTTAAGCCCCGTCAAGCCAATGTCTCCACGCCTTCAAAGCATTGACGACAGCCAACAGCTCCCGGTCCCCCACGTCAGAGATTCTGTGGCGTACCCAAGCACTGAGAGAACACTACTCCTATCCCTGCCTCGGACGCGTCCACCTCCACTATGAACGCCAAAGAGGGATCAGGATGAGCCAGCACGGGAGCCGAGGTAAACAGAGCCCTCATGTGACCAAAAGCCCTGTCCGCCTCAGCCGGCCACTGCAAACATGCCGGTGCCCCCTTCAGCAGTGAGTTAATGGGAGCCGCTACCTGACTAAAACCCTGGATAAACCTCCGGTAGTAATTGGCAAACCCTAGAAACTGCTGCACCTCCTTTACGGTGGTGGGAGTCGACCAATTACGCACGGCTGAAATGTGGTCACTCTCCATCTCCACCCCTGAGGTGGAAATGCAGGTACCCGAGGAAGGAGACGGACTGAACGTCAAGGCATTTCTCAGCCTTGACGTACAGGTCATGCTCCAACAGTCGACCAAGCACCCTGAGCACCAGGGCCACATGCTTGTCGCACGTAGCAGAGTATATCAGAATGTCATCAATATACACCACTACACCCTGCCCGTGCAGGTCCCTGAAAATCTTGTCTACAAAGGCTTGGAACTCTGATGGATCATTCATCAACCCGTACAGCATGACGAGGTATTCATAATGCCCTAAGGAAGTACTGAATGCCGTCTCCCCCCGGATACGCACCAGGTTGTAAGCGCTCCTGAGATCTAGTTTGGTAAAGAAGCGCACCCCGTGCATTGACTCAATCGCTGTGGCTATGAGAGGTAGCGGGTAACTGTACCTCACAGTGATCTGGTTTAGGCCTCGATAGTAAATACACGGGTGCAGACCTCCCTCCTTCTTCTTCACAAAAAAGAAACTCGAGGAGGCGGGTGAAGTGGAGGACCGGATGTACTCCTGACGCAGGGTTTTGGAAACATATCTCCATAGTCGCCGTCTCCGCCTATGACAGTGGATACACGTGACTCCTAGGAAGTGCGGCATCTACCTGGAGGTTTATTGCACAATCCCCCCTACGATGAGGTGGTAATTGAGTCGCCTTCTTTTTAGAGAAGGCAAGAGCCAAATTGGCATATTCGGGGGGAATGCGCACGGTGGAGACCTGGTCTGGACTTTCCACCATAGTAGCACCAACGGAAACCCCTAAACACCTCCCTGAGCACTCCCGCGACCACCCCATGAGAGCCCTCTGTTGCCATGAGACAGTGGGGTCATGACAAACTAAACAGGGAAGGCCTAGAACCACAGGAAACGCAACAGCGTCACCAACACCAAATGCCCAAAACAAGTAAGTCGGCACACAGTACTACAAACAAAGTACAAAGTACCGGCTGCCACAAAACACAGGTATACATAAAACCTGGCGCTAACCAGCCGGAAGCGTGCCAACCTCGACAATAAACAATACCCCACACAGACACCAACAGTGCAGTAATATCAAAAATTCACAACAGTACATACAAATCTAAAAGTAAAAGAATGCAATTACGAAATGTATGAATATTAGGACGAGCAATGTCGGAGTGGCATTCACTAAAATACAGGAGAATACAGTATATAAATATGAAATGAGTAAAGCAGCATGTAAACATTATTAAAGTGACTCGTGTTATATCATTCAAGTGACCAGTGATTCCTTGTCTATGTAGCAGCCTCTAGAAGCTGTTTTTCAGTCTCTCGGTCCCAGCTTTGATGCACCTGTACTGACCTCGCCTTCTGGATGATAGAGGGGTGAAGAGACCGTGGGTGGTTGAATTCCTTGATGATCTTTTTGGCCTTCCTGTGACATCGGGTGCTGTAGCCCCCCTAAATGCAACAAAAGTCCAACTTTGAGGGGTCTCTAAATAATGATTATTTAACCATTCTCCTATATGTGTAAAATGTAGTGGTAAATATGTTTTACATTTGGTAAATATGAAAATAAAAGCTTCCAAATGAAATGAACACCCCTGCCTTTCTGTCATGGTTTAAACCATGTATTTCTATGTGACGGCGCTGTCCACGCAATAGTGCTGAATTTCAGACCTCAGCTGAGCTCCTTTATGCAGAGATTTAATTTTGTATGTCCTAACTTTCACCATTTGTTTGCCATGCGCCCTTGATTCCATCCTTGATTCCTTTATTCCAATGCATTAGATATATCCATTGTTTAGAGCGCTAACTGCTTTGTTTTTCAGGTGCGCGCCGGTACTGTTGTTCTCCGTGCAGTGGCAGTGGTGTAGACCTAGTGGCTGTGATGTAGACCTAGTGGTAGGGGTGTAGACCGAGTGGCTGTGGTGTAGATCTAGTGGCTGTGGTGTAGACCTAGTGTCTGTGGTGTAGACCTAGTGGCTGTGGTGTAGACCTAGTGGCTGTGGTGTAGACCTAGTGGTAGGGGTGTAGACCTAGTGGCTGTGGTGTAGACCTAGTGGCTGTGGTGTAGACCTAGTGGTAGGGCTGTAGACCTAGTGGCTGTGGTGTAGACCTAGTGGCTGTGGTGTAGACCTAATGGTAGGGGTGTAGACCTAGTGGCTGTGGTGTAGACCTAGTGGCTGTGATGTAGACCTAGTGGCTGTGGTGTAGACCTAGTGATAGGGCTGTAGACCTAGTGGCTGTGGTGTAGACCTAGTGGCTGTGATGTAGACCTAGTGGCTGTGGTGTAGACCTAGTGGTAGGGGTGTAGACCTAGTGGCTGTGGTGTAGACCTAGTGGCTGTGGTGTAGACCTAGTGGTAGGCATGTAGACCTAGTGGCTGTGGTGTAGACCTAGTGGCTGTGGTGTAGACCTAGTGGTAGGGGTGTAGACCTAGTGGCTGTGGTGTAGGCCTAGTGACTGTGGTGTAGACCTAGTGGTAGGGGTGTAGACCTAGTGGCTGTGGTGTAGACCTAGTGGCTGTGGTGTAGACCTAGTGGTAGGGCTGTAGACCTAGTGGCTGTGGTGTAGACCTAGTGGCTGTGGTGTAGACCTAATGGTAGGGGTGTAGACCTAGTGGCTGTGGTGTAGACCTAGTGGCTGTGGTGTAGACCTAGTGGCTGTGGTGTAGACCTAGTGGCTGTGGTGTAGATCTAGTGGCTGTGGTGTAGACCGAGTGGCTGTGGTGTAGACCGAGTGGCTGTGGTGTAGACCTAGTGGCTGTGGTGTAGACCGAGTGGCTGTGGTGTAGACCGAGTGGCTGTGGTGTAGACCGAGTGGCTGTGGTGTAGACCTAGTGGCTGTGGTGTAGATCTAGTGGCTGTGGTGTAGACCTAGTGGAGGTTAAATGGTTAAGTAAACTCTGTTTTCCCACTTTTTTCAGAAAAATGCATTGACCTGCAGTTTATTGTAGCACTGCATCACCTGCTACTGGAAGTTCATGGTAATACACATGGTAGCCTAGTGTAGTAAATTGACCGTGCGTGACCATCCTGTTTTTTCCCGGGACAGTTTCAGCCCCATTTCAGGTGTCCCAACTTTTCAGCGAGACACATCAGTGAATCTAGGCCGACAGTAATCAATGGCATTGGCTGAATGTCATTAGGAACACTTCTTGGTGTCCATTTCCATTCATCAAATGGCGCAAGTATACATGCAGTTTGGATGCTGGAATTATTTTGGAGTGGAGGAACATGCACAAGTAGCCTTATTATTTGTATTTGATGTAATTACCCCCTTTTCTCCTCAATTTCATGATATCCAATTGCGATCAAATTAAGATCTTGTCTCAACACTGCAACTCCCCAACGGGCTCGGGAGAGGCCAAGGGGGAGTCATGTGTCCTCCGAAGCATGACCCGCCTAACCACGCTTCTTAACACCCGCCCGCTTAACCTTGAAGACAGCGGTATTGAACAACCATCCTGTGACTAATTCCAAATACCCTGTATTCAGTATATACTGTATACCATCCAAGCCTACTGTACCCATCCTACCTGTTCCACCCTACTGAGTCCATGTGTGTGGATGCTGCTGAGCCCCCCTTCCCTCCACAGCTCCGCTACCACCCCCTGCATCTACCAGCCCCCTGCATCTACCAGCCCCCTGCACCCACCAGCCCCCTGCATCTACCAGCCCCCTGCACCCACCAGCCCCCTGCATCTACCAGCCCCCTGCACCCACCAGCCCCCTGCATCTACCAGCCCCTGCATCTACCAGCCCCCTGCACCCACCAGCCCCCTGCATCTACCAGCCCCTGCATCTACCAGCCCCCTGCATCTACCAGCCCCCTGCACCCACCAGCCCCTGCATCTACCAGCCCCTGCACCCACCAGCCCCTGCATCTACCAGCCCCTGCACCCACCAGCCCCCTGCATCTACCAGCCCCTGCATCTACCAGCCCCCTGCACCCACCAGCCCCCTGCATCTACCAGCCCCTGCATCTACCAGCCCCCTGCATCTACCAGCCCCTGCACCCACCAGCCCCCTGCATCTACCAGCCCCCTGCACCCACCAGCCCCCTGCATCTACCAGCCCCCTGCACCCACCAGCCCCCTGCATCTACCAGCCCCTGCACCCACCAGCCCCCTGCATCTACCAGCCCCTTCACCCACCAGCCCCTGCATCTACCAGCCCCCTGCACCCACCAGCCCCTGCATCTACCAGCCCCTGCACCCACCAGCCCCCTGCATCTACCAGCCCCCTGCACCCACCAGCCCCCTGCATCTACCAGCCCCCTGCACCCACCAGCCCCTGCATCTACCAGCCCCTGCATCTACCAGCCCCTGCACCCTCCAGCCCCCTGCATCTACCAGCCCCCTGCATCTACCAGCCCCCTGCATCTACCAGCCCCCTGCACCCACCAGCCCCCTGCATCTACCAGCCCCCTGCACCCACCAGCCCCTGCATCTACCAGCCCCCTTCACCCACCAGCCCCCTGCATCTACCAGCCCCCTGCACCCACCAGCCCCTGCATCTACCAGCCCCTTCACCCACCAGCCCCTGCATCTACCAGCCCCCTGCATCTAACAGCCCCTGCACCCACCAGCCCCCTGCACCCACCAGCCCCCTGCATCTACCAGCCCCCTTCACCCACCAGCCCCTGCATCTACCAGCCCCTGCACCCACCAGCCCCTGCATCTACCAGCCCCCTGCACCCACCAGCCCCCTGCATCTACCAGCCCCCTGCACCCACCAGCCCCCTGCATCTACCAGCCCCTGCACCCACCAGCCCCTGCATCTACCAGCCCCTGCACCCACCAGCCCCTGCATCTACCAGCCCCCTTCACCCACCAGCCCCTGCATCTACCAGCCCCCTGCATCTAACAGCCCCCTGCACCCACCAGCCCCCTGCAACCACCAGCCCCTGCATCTACCAGCCCCTTCACCCACCAGCCCCCTGCATCTACCATCCCCCTGCATCTAACAGCCCCCTGCACCCACCAGCCCCCTGCATCTACCAGCCCCTGCATCTAACAGCCCCCAGCACCCACCAGCCCCCTGCATCTAACAGCCCCCTGCACCCACCAGCCCCCTGCACCTACCAGCCCCCTGCATCTAACAGCCCCCTGCACCCACCAGCCCCCTGCATCTACCTGTCCCCTGCGCCCACCAGCCCCCTGCATCTACCAGCCCCCTGCATCTACCAGCCCCCTGCACCCACCAGCCCCCTGACCCTACCAGCCCCCTGCATCTACCAGCCCCCGCATCTACCATCCCCCTGCATCTACCAGCCCCCTGCATCTACCAGCCCCCTGCATCTACCAGCCCCCTGCATCTACCAGCCCCCTGCATCTACCAGCCCCCTGCATCTACCAGTCCCCTGCATCTACCAGCCCCCTGCAAGCCCCAGGCCCTGCTCCCCTCTGCATCCCCCGGCACAGCTGTTGCGGGGGAGTGAGCCGAGCAGAGCTGTGCCTGGGATGGAGGAGCTGGAGGAGCTCATCACTCATTGGTTTTGTGCTGACAGGGAGTCTGTGTACACACTGGCTCCACCTGGGTCTCTGTGTGTCTTTGAAATGAGCAGCAGAAGAATGTAGCTGGCTGTCTCCTTCGTAGATCTTCATCCGGGCACAACCCTGTCAGCCATGGAACCAGCTCCACCTGGGTCTGTCACTGTTGAAACTGGGTCATTAAGACATCTCATAAAACATTGACACAGTGGGTAGACTAAGTACATCGTTGATAATAAGGGGTGGGTTTTTTCTGTAAATGTATTTTTGCACAGGATATTCATATGCTTGTATGGGAGTGTGTGTAATGTGGTGACAGAATATGGATTTTGGATGCACAGGTCCACAGGGGTGAAGAGGCATGTGTGTATGTGTGGGCCGGTCTCGGGATGTGTGTGGATACGCCAGTGTGTGTGCGTGTGCTGGCTGGGTGTTTGGCAGTGATAAGCCTGCGGCTTTGAAGCAGGGCAGCCTGACAGTTAGCCTGGCTCACAGCGTCTCTCCACTGCACAGCGCTGAGACCAGAATGAATCACCTCGCTAGCCGGCCAGATAAGGCTACAGAGCAACGGGCCAGGCACACAAAGGCAGCCTGCCGGAGAGTGAGGGGAATTGATCACCCACTCTATACCAGCCATCCGCTCACACCGACCGCCACCACTTCTCTCTCGCCACCACTTCTCTCTCGCCACAGACCTCTTAACCTTATTTATATATTTATTCATTCATTTGGGCCCTCGTGTAATAATTTATACACAGCTTTTTAGTAATGCGTTCCTCTTTGACTGTCCGTTCCATTTGTTATTTTTATGGAGTGTGTCAGTGGTGTGTTTAAACACGCAGCTTAACAGGGTTCAGTCAACACCGAGGTCCTGACCACTCTCCCTCAACGTCAACACCGAGCGGCAGCCGCTGGAAATACTGGTAGCGATGAAGTAGCCGTCCACGGAGGCCGTGAATTTGCTCCTCCAGGAATTAACTTAAAGATCTTAAGCACAACAAATTTGTAACATATCACACAAATGAATACATTTGTAACATATCACAAGAAATGGGCAAAGTAATACACAATTGGATGACGGAGACCCATTTTGATTAACAAGTTTGAGAGTGTATCTTTAGGGCATTGGTGGTAGGAAGATGGAAATATCCCCTCTCTCTCTCTCTTTTCTCTCTCTCTCTCTCTCTCTCTCTCTCTCTCTCTCTCTCTCCCCCCCCTTTCTCTCTCTCTCTCTCTCTTTTCTCTCTCTCTCTCTCTCTCTCTCTCTCTCTCTCTCCCTCTCTCTCTCTCTCTCTCTCTCTCTCTCTCTCTCTCTCTCTCTCTCTCCTCTCCTCTCTCTCTCTCTCTCTCTCTCTCCTTTTCTCTTTCTCTTTTTCTCTCTCTCTGTCTGTGACACTGTCCCTCATCTTTGTAGTGCGCTGCCAACCCACAGCTTTCTGCATCCTCCCTCGAACGGCCTACTCTCATCAGAGAGGTCTTTGAAACCTTGAATAACGGTTTCAAATTTGGGGAAATGATACTCTAATTGTTTTATATTTTTTATATTTTGTCAGGAAATGCAGCTAAGTCTCAGGTTCTGCTGTTGTGCAGTGGTTGCACAGCCTTTCCTCTACAGGGAGCCAGGTTTTCCTGTCTATCCTCCTCAATGGCAAGGCTGTGCTCACTGAGCCTGTACTTTGTCAAGGTTTTTCTAAGGTTTTGATCAGTAACCATGGTCAAATAGTTAGCCACGGTGTACTGTTGATTTAGGGCCCGATAGCACTGCATTTTGCTTTGTGCTTTTGGTTGTGTTTCCCCAATAAGCAATGTAGTTTTGCTTTGACTGTGTTGTAATTTGGTATATTCTGATTGATTGGATGTTCTAGTCCTGAGGCTGTGTTAGTAGAACAAGTTTGTTAACTCAGCCCCAGGACCAGCTGAATGAGGGGACTCTTTTCTTTGCTCAGCTCTTGGCATTGCAGGGCTTGGTAATGAAATGAGAGGGGGTCACTGTATTTTAGATGTTTCCAAAAACTTAATTGCTCTTTTTTTGAGTTGTTATTATTAGTGTATATTGGCCTTATTCTGCCCTGCATGCATTGTTTGTAGTTTTTCTCTGAACATGTAGGATAATCTTATAGAACTCTGCATGCAGGGTTTCAATGGGGTGTTTGTCCCATTTGATGAACTCTTGTTTTTCAAGTGGACCCCTGCCATAAAGTGCAATTGGTTCAATGACACATTCAAGTAGTTTTAGCCAAATTTTAATAGGTATTTCAATTTTAATTTGTTTTTTAATGGCGTAGAATGCCCTGCGTGCTTTCTCTCTCAGTTCATTCACTGCCTCATTAAGGTGTCCAGTTGAGCTTATTTTTAAACCTAAGCAATTGTAGAGTGTGCAGTAATCTAGATATGTTGTACCAATTGAGAACTTTGGTCTAATTCCCTGAGATCTGGATCTTCTCTGAAATCATTATTTTAGTATTTTTGGGGTTTACTGCCAGGGCCCAGGTCTGGCAGTACTGCTCTAGCAGGTCCAAGCTCTGCTGTAGGCCATGTGCTGTGGGTGACAGCAGGCATAGGTCATCTGCGAAGAGTAGGCATTTAACCTCTGAATTGTGGAGACTAACACCAGTGGGTGAAGATTTTTCTAGAATAGTGGCCAATTCGTTGATGTAAATATTGAAGAGTGCAGGGCTTAGATTGCAACCCTGGCGAAGGCCCCGCCCCTGGTTAAAGAATTCTGTTCTTTTCTTGCCAATTTTAATGCTGCATGTAAGCAGAAAGCAAGCGTATATTTTGGTATTATTTTGGTGGACATGTTTATTTATCAGGGTGTGTAAGGTGTAAATAAGCTCAGTCGTGCGATGTTTTGGTATAAATCCAATTTGGCTTTTACTCAAGACGTTGTGCTTATTAAGGAAGTTTAGAACTCATACATTTATAATGCTACATGCCTCTGTAATTGTTAGGGTCAAATATGTCTCCGTTCTTAAAGATCGGGGTTATGAGTCCTTGATTCCAGATGTCAGGGAAATAACCTACACTCAGGATCAAATGAAACACTTTTAATGTAGCCTATTTAAATTTTGCACTAGTGAGTTTGAGCGTCTCATTTAGGATGCCATCAGGTCCGCATGCGTTTTTACATTTGAGAGCCTGAAGTTTCTTATAGAGCTCCTGGTCAGTAATTGGCGAGTCCAATGGATTTTGATTCTCCTTTATAGCTTTTTCTAAACCATTCAACTTCTCATGAACTTGGCGTTGTTCTGCGTTTGTGTCAATTTGAACGGTGTTGTGGAGTGTTTTAAAATGGGTTGTCCATATGTCACCATTTTGTATTGCTAATTCCTCTTGTTTCGATTATTTTTTTTTTCTTCCAATTTTGCCAGAAGTTTTTGTGTTTATGGACTCCTCAATTAGTGTCAGCTGCTTGCTGTTGTACTGTGCTTTTTTGGTTCTGAGTGTACGTTTATAGAGTTTTAAAGTCTCACAGTAATGAAGGCGTAATTCACCATTATTTGGGTCTCTGTGCTTTTGGTTGGATAGTGTTTTGGTTGAATAGTTTTTGTCCTTATAATTTTTCAATCTGCATCAACCAGTTGTCATCTGTGGTCTTTTTTTTTTTTAATCAATTTAAATTGCACTTCTTTTGCCGTTTGCTGAATATATAGTTGAATTGAATATATACATTTTACCCCCTTTTCTCCCCAATTTCGTGGTATCCAATTGTTAGTAGTTACTATCTTGTAATAAAGCTGTCCCCTCGTGTGGTTGTTAGATCAGGTAGTGTTCCTGTGCGTGCATTTGTGTCCCCACAGATGAGCACATTTCCCTGGGCCTGGAAATGACACATATTTTCCTCAAGGGTGGGGAAGATCTCCTCTCTCTCTCTCTCTCTCTCTCTCTCTCTCTCTCTCTCTCTCTCTCTCTCTCTCTCCCATTCCACATTATCTTTTAAAACAGTCTTCATGTGGATGTGAAAAATCTCTTCCAAGAAAAGATGAGTATCCCATTCCCATCTCCTCAACAGAGTGCGAGAGTAATAAGAATAGCCCACTCTACATTATCTTTTAAAACAGTCCTCATATGGATGAGGAAAAATGTAATTTCTCTCCAGTAAACTGCAGACTTCGAGCAGTCTGTCTGTCTCTCGGATGGCCGCTTACTGCTCTCGGTCCTTCTTACTGTAGCCTACTTCCTCATGGGCCACTGCACTGAGCGGTGGAGGCAAGCTGCTGATATTAGCATTAACTGTTGACCATTGATGTTATGAATGGCAATTCAATGTTGTATAATGTAGTGAACCTTTCAGGATGTGTGCTGGAAAGTTGCTGGATCAAATCCCTGGGCTGACATGGTAAAAATCTGTCGTTCTCCCCCTGAGCAAGGCAGTTAACCAAAGACCACATACAGTAGCTGTGTTGACTGATTTAGAGGCTGTGCTGTTTTCACTCTTACTGCTAGCCTCAGATCAGCTCCTGTTGCCTCATGAAGACAGTCCTACCATGGAGCCTCCATTGGGGTTATTTTGACTACCCTCCCTCCCCCAAAACTGTTCTCTCCACCCTTTCACCCCTTTTACCTTTGAGTCTCCTGGTAGTTATTTCAATACCCCTCTATCCCCCACTGTCTCCCCCAGGCTCTTCCCCCCTCCCCCTCCCTCTGTGAGTCTCCTGGTAGTTATTTTAATACCCCTCTATCCCCCACCGTCTCACCCAGGCTCTTCCCCCCTCCCCCTCCCTCTGTGAGTCTCCTGGTAGTTATTTTAACACCCCTCTATCCCCCACGGTCTCCCCCAGGCTCTTCTCCCCCTCCCTCTGTGAGTCTCCTGGTAGTTATTTTAACACCCCTCTATCCCCCACGGTCGCCCCCAGGCTCTTCTCCCCTCCCCCTCCCTCTGTGAGTCTCCTGGTAGTTATTTTAACACCCCTCTATCCCCCACGGTCTCCCCCAGGCTCTTCCCCCCTCCCCCTCCCTCTGTGAGTCTCCTGGTAGTTATTTTAACACCCCTCTATCCCCCCTGTCTCCCCCAGGCTCTTCTCCCCCTCCCCCCTCCCTCTGTGAGTCTCCTGGTAGTTATTTTAACACCCCTCTATCCCCCACAGTCTCCCCCAGGCATTTCCCCCTCCCCTCCCTCTGTGACATTATTTTACACACCCTTTAAGTCTTCTCCCCTCCCCCTCCCCCTCTGTTTAGCAGTTACACCCCTCTATCCCCCCACAGTCTCCCCAAGGCTCTTATCCCTCCCTCTGTGAGAAGCGACTTACAAATTTTTAGTGAATTCACCTTCTGACATCCAGTGGAACAGCCACTTTACAATAGTGCATCTAAATCATTAAGGGGGTGGTGAAGGATTACTATCCCCCACAGTCTCCCCCAGGCTCTTCTCCCCTCCCCCCCTCCCTCTGTGAGTCTCCTGGTAGGTATTTTAACACCTCTCTATCCCCCACAGTCTCCCCCAGGCTCTTCTCCCCCTCCCCCTCCCTTTGTGAGTCTCCTGGTAGTTATTTTAACACCCCTCTATCCCCCACGGACTCCCCCAGGCTCTTCTCCCCTTCCCCCTCCCTCTGTGAGTCTCCTGGCAGCTCTCTTTTAGACACACCTCTGCTTGTTATTCTCTACAGCAGTTAGCTCGTTGTTTTTCTCCCCTCATCAGGCAGACGCAGTGAGCTCTCTCTCTCTCTCTCTCTCTCTCTCTCTCTCTCTCTCCAGGTTAATTTCCATCTACTCCTGTAGCATCCCTGCTTACCTCCCTGGGGTTTCTCAGCCATGGCTCTCTGTTCTACAGTGTTGTTTACACAGTGCCTTGATGACAGAGTATATAGTTTATCCATGAAACCAGGGGGAATGGACCCTTTTAGAGTTGACTAATGAATGATGTTTTTTTAGATGTTCTGCTTGGTCTAGAACATTCCGAACCCTTGTTTAGGAACACTTCAGTTTCTCTTCATTTTTGAAAAAGATGGATAATGGAAGTACATAGACAGATTGTTGTACAAAGGCACACGCAACCCTATATCAGAGGAACAGATTGTCCTCTGCGTTGCTGAGCTAACATTCAGAGAGCTGGGTAGAACCAAGATATGCTCTGTTTTGCAGGGCTGACCTAAATTCTCTGTCAGTGGCATCTGAGGCTAGTGTGTGATGGGGATGGTGTTCACCCGTAGTCTGGCATCTGTTCGGTTTGCTCCACTCTCGGCATCTCGGGCGAGTGGAAGGAACCATCTCTCCGGAACCGGGGGGTTGGAGAAAGTGGTGGTGAGAAGTGAGATGGAGGTTTTAATGTTCCCCATAGCAGCCCACAGCAGATACAATATGAGTCTGACATTTATCTCCATTAAAAACGGATGCAGTCTCCTAGTTGTCTTTGTATGACCCAAATTTTGAATTAGAAATGGATGTATGCATTGGCAGATGTACTGTACATAAACCATGGCTAAAGGCTCTCTCTAGCTTGTGTCTTCCCCCTCTGTATATTCTATGAGATCCGTTAGTCCACCCCCCCACCACTAAGAGACTGTTCGATAGTGGCTCCTTGGTTCCACAGTACTGTTCTTGACAAATGGAGATGGCTTAGAAGTAGTTTCTCAACTCACTGCAGGGCAAACCTCGCATTATTTTCCATACAGTGTGTTTTGCTTGACTGCTGGTGTGCATCGGGTATGTCAAAGAAAGTAGAGAGAAGCAAGTTGAGGGAGGGAAGAAATAGAAATGAAATTATTTCCAATGCTCTGAGGACCCGGTCGGCACTGTAGACCCAGAGCCAAATCAGATATTGCAGGAGGAAGTGCAGCGAGAGCGAGCACAGAGAAAAGGCCCCTGCCCTCATCTAGGGGCTGTCATAATGAAATGCTTATGACTGGGGTTGTGAGAACAAGAGCTAGGCAGCAGTATGGAGACCACTACACCAAAGGCCCTATGATTGGTCCTTGTCCCCCCTCACCTTCCCTGGGTCCCAACGACCTGCTTAGTTCCTCCACCTCTGGGCCAGCCTGGTTTCCCCCTTCACAGCCCTCTAGAGTGTTACTACCATGGCCAGGCCTTGCCACTCCCCTCAGGCCTTGCCACTCCCCTCAGGCCTTGCCACTCCCCCAGGCCTTGCCACTCCCCTCAGGCCTTGCCACTCCCCTCAGGCCTTGCCACTCCCCTCAGGCCTTGCCACTCCCCTCAGGCCTTGCCACTCCCCTCAGGCCTTGCCACTCCCCTCAGGCCTTGCCACTCCCCTCAGGGATAATAGGGCTGCTGTGTGCTGCTGGTGGAGGCTGCTGTGTGCTGCTGGTGGAGGCTGCTGTGGGGGGCTGGTGGAGGCTGCTGTGGGGGGCTGGTGGAGGCTGCTGGTGGGGGCTGGTGCTGTGTGGGGCTGGTGGGGGGATGGTGGAGGCTGCTGTGGGGGGCTGGTGGAGGCTGCTGTGTGCTGCTGGTGGAGGCTGCTGTGTGCTGCTGGTGGAGGCTGCTGTGGGGGGCTGGTGGAGGCTGCTGTGTGCTGCTGGTGGAGGCTGCTGTGGGGGGCTGGTGGAGGCTGCTGTGGGGGGCTGGTGGAGGCTGCTGGTGGGGGGCTGGTGGAGGCTGGTGGAGGCTGCTGGTGGGGGGCTGGTGGAGGCTGCTGTGTGGGGCTGGTGGGGGGCTGGTGGGGGCTGGGCTGCTGTGGGGGGCTGGTGGAGAGCTGGTGGGGGGTGGAGGCTGCTGTGGAGGGCTGGTGGAGGCTGCTGTGGGGGCTGGTGGAGGCTGCTGTGGGGGCTGGTGGAGGCTGCTGCTGGGGGGCTGGTGGAGGCTGCTGTGGAGGCTGCTGTGGGGTGCTGGTGGATGCTGCTGTGGGGGGCTGGTGGATGCTGCTTTGGGGGGCTGGTGGAGGCTGCTGTGGGGGGTGGAGGCTGCTGTGGAGGCTGGTGGAGGCTGCTGTGGGGGCTGGTGGAGGCTGCTGTGGAGGGCTGCTGGGGGGGCTGGTGGAGGCTGCTGTGGGGGGCTGGTGGAAGCTGCTGGTGGGGGCTGCTGGTGGAGGCTGCTGTGGAGGGTTGGTGGAGGCTGCTGTGGGGGCCGGTGGAGGCTGCTGTGGAGGGCTGCTGTGGGGGGCTGGTGAAGGCTGCTGTGGGGGGCTGGTGGAGGCTGCTGTGGGGGGCTGGTGGAGGCTGCTGTGGGGGGCTGGTGGAGGCTGCTGTGGGGGGCTGGTGGAGGCTGCTGTGGAGGCTGCTGTGGGGGCCGGTGGAGGCTGCTGTGGAGGGCCGGTAGAAGCTGCTGTGGCGGGCTGGTGGAGGCTGCTGTGGGGGGCTGGTGGAGGCTGCTGTGGGGGGCTGGTGGAGGCTGCTGTGGGGGGCTGGTGGAGGCTGCTGTGGGGGGCTGGTGGAGGCTGCTGTGGAGGGCTGGTGGAGGCTGCTGTGGGGGGCTGGTGGAGGCTGCTGTGGGGGGCTGGTGGAGGCTGCTGTGGGGGGCTGGTGGAGGCTGCTGTGGAGGCTGCTGTGGGGGGCTGGTAGAGGCTGATGTGGGGGGCTGGTGGAGGCTGCTGGTGGGGCCTGAGAGCCCTGCTGTATGTAGGCTGGTGCTTTGTTTTCTCTGCCTGCTCTCGATCCACATCAAATCAGTTCCATCTGTGTGCCAATGAATTACATAGACTTTTATGAAGTGCTATGACAGGGAAGGAATGGAGAGATGGATTGAGAGAGGTCGTTAGATGTGCTGATGACCTAGTGCAGGGTTGCCCAACTGCAGTGCCGAATCGGCTGATTTTATTTGGCTGCCCGAGGTTCCTGATCATCTTATAGTAGAGAGATAGATGTGATCATATACAAATGTAAGCAAGGTTTGAAATGATTGTTTTAGCTAAATATTATATCTGTTTGGGCTTCTTGCGGTCAATTTGCATTCTACAAATGATTTGTAATTATATTCTGGTCACCTGACCATCCACACAAGGAAAAATCGCCTCGCGGCTGAATCTAGTTGATGATCCCCAACCTAGAGGATGTGAGCGTTGGTTAGGGGGGGTCCGGTCTCTGCTGGAGTTGTTTTAATCAGAGAGCTGGTTCCTCTTTCCTCTGTAGGTCAGCTTCCTCATCAACCTCTCTTCCCTTCCTTCACACACTCTTTATTCTCCTGTCCACCACAGAACCTGCCTTCTCAATGAAGGTACGACTCAATTACAACACAAACACCACAGCAACTACTAGAAGCCTAATAACTGTACATTCAGCTGCAACACGCTGCAGCGTGTAACCTACTTTTGGTTCTTTGAACCTTGCTCTCATTGTCACAAAACTGCGTCACCGAGACTCATGTTTCAGAATGTCTGTTGCGTGCCATGCCAAGATGCTGCTGTGTTCCCTTCCATCAGGGGACGGCCGACTGGCACGGCCGGGCAGACATGGGCAGGGTTGAGCACTGAGTGGTGGCCGTGCTGGTTGCTCCCCTCCATCTCATTAGTTAGCCAGTGATTGGGTTCAATCAGATGCAGATCTCCACTTCTAAGGACCGCGTATCAAAGGCAGGAGTCGAGCGGATAGCTGCTGTACTATGCACGGGGAGACCTAGTTCTGTCAAGAGCAGCAGCGAGCGGAGCGGTGGTTGTAGTGGCAGAGTGGGGAGATGGCAGCGGGGAGGACTGGCGCAGGAGAAACTCTACCCATCGGGCTCTGAAAGATTAAAGAGGGTTTAGGCTGAGACATGCCAGCCAGTCCCAGAGGACCACCGCTACAAGGGGAGAACAGATGCAGTCATGATGAAGGAGGGAGCTTCAAACAGAGGGAGGGAGAGGGGGGGGGGGGGGTATTCATGCCTTTCTCTGTCTCTCATACAGAAAAGGGCCTCTTGTTATTTTCTTATTATTAATGACAGACTACAGCAGAGGCGGGCGTCAGGTCCAGGTTGTAACATGCTACCATAGGGCTACAGTACTGTGTCTGTCTTTATACCTGTCTCGCTGATGTGGCTGAATGTATGTGTAGGTAGGTAGAAGTGTGTGCAGGTGAGAGGTGATGAGGAGGAAATGCAGACTGTGCCGTCAGCAAGTGTGTGTGATACTCTGGATGCCCTCCAGAAAGGAATGGTCTCATCATTATATAACACAGACTGAGACAGACAGTAGTACCAGGTCTCATCATTATATAACACAGACTGAGACAGACAGTAGTACCAGGTCTCATCATTATATAACACAGACTGAGACAGACAGTAGTACCAGGTCTCATCATTATATAACACAGACTGAGACAGACAGTAGTACCAGGTCTCATCATTATATAACACAGACTGAGACAGACAGTAGTACCAGGTCTCATCATTATATAACAGACTGAGACAGACAGTAGTACCAGGTCTCATCATTATATAACACAGACTGAGACAGACAGTAGTACCAGGTCTCATCATTATATAACACAGACTGAGACAGACAGTAGTACCAGGTCTCATCATTATATAACACAGACTGAGACAGACAGTAGTACCAGGTCTCATCATTATATAACACAGACTGAGACAGACAGTAGTACCAGGTCTCATCATTATATAACACAGACTGAGACAGACAGTAGTACCAGGTCTCATCATTATATAACACAGACTGAGACAGACAGTAGTACCAGGTCTCATCATTATATAACACAGACTGAGACAGACAGTAGTACCAGGTCTCATCATTATATAACACAGACTGAGACAGACAGTAGTACCAGGTCTCATCATTATATAACACAGACTGAGACAGACAGTAGTACCAGGTCTCATCATTATATAACACAGACTGAGACAGACAGTAGTACCAGGTCTCATCATTATATAACACAGACTGAGACAGACAGTAGTACCAGGTCTCATCATTATATAACACAGACTGAGACAGACAGTAGTACCAGGTCTCATCATTATATAACACAGACTGAGACAGACAGTAGTACCAGGTCTCATCATTGTATCTGATGTCTAACAGTGGGCGTGATCAGTTTATTAATAACCATGTACAATGGTTGATGTTTTTGGCTCATTGAATTGAACAGGTGTGGTAAAACACTGACCGACATTGAGTGGGCTGAGGGTGGATTTCACCAAGCTCTGTTGATGATTTGCTCGTTGCAAAGTATTTTGAAATGTGTCACAATTATTACATTTGTTCCGTAATTGAAACAATATTATGATAGTCAAAACAGAGGGAGAAAGTGACAAACTATTGACTATTAGACTTGAACTCTGCCTTGGTATTGATCATCATGCCTTCCCATTATCCTCTCTACAGCCCATGGTGCTACACAGCACATCACTGGGAGCTTAATGAAATTGGTTCCAGTCTCATCTGGGAAGTGGCCCTGTTTGATTTCATTAGCCTAATGTCTCTCTGTGCCCCTCTCCAAGCCAGAGTAAATAGATTTACAACAACTGGGATTTGAAGGGTCAGTGGTTGCTGTAGTGTCTGGCATGGACACAGGACAGGCAGGGAGGGAGGAAAGAAGAGAAGAGGGGGAGGGGAGAGGAAAGGAAAGGAGGGAGAACTCATGACAAAGCACCTGTCATTCATTTGTCTTAATCTCTGCAGGTATTTCATGCCCGGTGTTGTGTTGCATGGCAACCACAACGCTGGCTTCCTGTACAGATAGTCAGAATACCCCTCCCCCCACACCGCCCCTGCCATCGCTCCACTCCACTCCAGTCTAATCTAATGGAAGATACCAGCAGTGGAATGAGCTTGACCTTTGACTCTGGATGGAGATCCAATCCCAGAAGGAACACTTGACACTGGCCCTCATACTACTGCTGTGTTATAGCGTGTGCATGCGTGCATCCCTTCCTATCGTCCTCCCACTACTGACCTACGCTAATGTGGTTATGTCACTAGCAGACAGCCGTGATGCTCTGGAACTGCACTAGACAATAAGGTTTGTCCGAGGCTGTGTTTGGTTGGCGAGTGAGCAGCCAAGGTGTGACCTGCTGGTGACCTCAAGGGAAGAGGGATGGGTAACCTGGCTCTGTCCTACCCTGTCCCTCCCACTCCAATAAAACAGATTGAGGAGGGTTGTACAGTAACAAAGGCAGTGTTTCCCAACCCTGGTCGCCCAGTACCACAACAGAACACATTGTCATTGTAACCCTGGACAAACACACCTCATTCAGCTCATTGGGGCTTGTTGATTAGTTGACAAGTTGAAGGAGGTGTGTTTGTCCAGGGTTCCAATAAGAATGTGTACTGTTGGGGGTACTGGAGGACCAGAGTCGGGAAACACTGACATTGGACAACTGTTGTTGTACTTACTGTCAGTGTGAGGTTCAAAAGATTGAGATGGGGAGTTTTCCTTTACTCTGTGTGTGTGTGTGTGTGTGTGTGTGTGTGTGTGTGTGTGTGTGTGTGTGTGTGTGTGTGTGTGTGTGTGTGTGTGTGTGTGTGTGTGTGTGTGTGTGTGTGTGTGTGTGTGTGTGTGTGCGTGTGTGTGTGTGCATGATTCTGTGAGTGATCCTGTGTGTGTGATCCTCCAGGCGATTAGGACGTTAGGGTAAACAAAGGACTGTGCTGACGTGGTGTGTTGGAGGTGGCTGACTGGACCAGCAGAGCAGTGCTATGACCTCTCCTTGTGATTGAGCGCCAGTGACATGGTATCTACTGTGGGGACAACAGCAATAAGCCTCAACGGGGCTGTAGCACCGTGGTCACTCGGCTGCACACGCCGCTCGCCGCATTTAAAGCCTTCAGCCAGGGAGGAATTGAATTTGTTGTTATTTTTCCCACTGTCCTCCCACTTCATATCTCTCGACACCTTTATGAGGCGAGACTGACTTGAACGCAGTGAATTTCTCCGCTCTCCCTCTCGCTCTTGCAAAACTCCTGGCTCGTGTCCAAGAGGCTATTGTTTGAGAAATCTGTGGAGCGGTCTCCTCTCTCAGCATGGCCCTGGCTGTGTGTGTCTGTGTGTGTCTGTGTCTGTGTCTGTGCCTGTGTGTGTGTGTCTGTGTGTGTGTCTGTGTGTGTGTGTGTGTGTGTGTGTGTGTGTGTGTGTGTGTGTGTGTGTGTGTGTGTGTGTGTGTGTGTGTGTGTGTGTGTGTGTGTGTGTGTGTGTGTGTGTGTGTGTGTGTGTGTGTGTGTGTGTGTGTGTGTGTGTGTGTGCGCGCATGTGTCTGTGTGTCTGTGTGTGTGCCTGTGTCTGTGTGTGCGTGTCTGTGTGTGCGTGTCTGTGTGTGTGCGTGTCTGTGTGTGCGTGTCTGTGTGTGTGCGTGTCTGTGTGTGTGTGTGTCTGTGTGTTTGTTTGTGTGTGTGTGTCTCTGTGTGTGTGCATGTCTGTGTGTGTGTGTGTGTGTGTCTAGGAGACCTGTGCTCAGTCCACAGAATATTGAAATACTGAAATATCTTTACGCTACAATTGTAGAGCTAGAAACCTTGATCCTATAGTAAATGGATTGGAGTAGGCCATTTACTCCCATCATAGGACATGCATCATACTCAATTATTAGCTTGGCTAATTGTTAACCATAGGGGTCCCTCTTAAGTAAGATTAGAGGGGGAAGGGGGAGTGCCATATTCCCTCTGAGTCATTCCTTATGTAGGAAGTAGAATATTCCAATCAAATCAAATTGTATTTGTCACATGCGCCAAATACAACAGGTGTAGTAGACCTTACAGTGAAATGCTGAATACAAGCCCTTAACCAACAAAGCAATTTTAAGGGAATACCAAAAAAAAGTAAAAGATAAGAATAACAAATAATTAAAGAGCAGAATTAAATAACAATAGTGGAGCTATATACAGGGGGTACCGGTACAGAGTCAATGTGTCAATGTTCAGGGCACTGGTGTCGAGTTAATTGAGGTAATTATGTACATGTAGATAGAGTTATTAAAGTGACTATGCATAGATAATAACAGAGAGTAGTAGCAGCGTGGGAGGGGGGGAGGGGCGGAGGGGGTCAATGCAAAAGTCTGGGTAGCCATTTGATTAGCTGTTCAGGAGTCTTATGGCTTGGGGGTAGAAGCTGTTTAGGAGCCTCTTGGACCTAGACTTGGCACCCCAGTACCGCTTGCCTTGCAATAGTAGAGAGAACAGTCTATGACTGAGGGTGGCTGGACTAGGGTGACACGTTTTAGGGCCTTCCTTTGACACCACCTCGTATAGAGGTCCTGGATGGCAGGAAGCTTGGCACCGGTGATGTACTAGGCCGTACGCACTACCCTCTGTAGTGCCTTGCGGTCGGAGGCCGAGCAGTTGTAATACCAGGCAGTGATGCAACCCGTCAGGATGCTCTCGATGGTGCAGCTGTAAAACCTTTTGAGGATCTGAGGACCAATGCCAAATCTTTTCAGTCTCACATTGAAGGAGAGGTTGTTGTCCTTGCACCACATGGTCAGGTCTCTGACTACCTCCCTAAAGACTGTCTCATCGTTGTCTGTGATTAGGCCTACCACTGTTGTGTGATCGGCAAACTTAATGATGGTGTTGGAGTCGTGCCTGGCCATGCAGTCATGAGTGAACAGGGAGTACAGGAGGGGACTGAGTACGCACCCCTGAGGGGCCCCCTTGTTAAGGATCAGCGAGGCGGATATGTTGTTACCTACACTTTCCACCTGGGGGTGGCCCGTCAGGAAGTCCAGGATCCAGTTGCAGAGGGAGGTGTTTAAACTTAGGGTCCTTAGCTTAGTGATGAGCTTTGAGGGCACTATGGTGTTGAACGCTGAGCTGTAGTCAATGAATAGCATTCTCACATAGGTGTTCCTTTTGTCCAGGTGGGAAATGGCAGTGTGGAGTGCAATGGAGATTGCATCATCTGTAGATCTGTTGGGGCGGTATGCAGATTGGAGTCTGTCTAGGGTTTCTGGGATAATGGTGTTGATGTGAGCCATGACCAGCCTTTCAAAGCATTTCATGGCTACAGATGTGAGTGCTACGGGTCGGTAGTCATTTAGGCAGGTTACCTTAGTGTTCTTGGGCACAGGGACTATGGTGGTCTGCTTGAAACATGTTGGTATTACAGACTCAGACAAGGAGAAGTTGAAAATGTCAGTGGAGACATTTGCCAGTTGGTCAGCGCATGCTCAGAGTACACGTCCTGGTAATCCATCTGGCCCAGAAGCCTTGTGAATGTTGAGCTGTTTAAAGGTCTTACTCACATCAGCTGCGGAGAGCGTGATCACACAGTCATCCGAAACTGTTGATGCTCTCATGCATGTTTCAGTGTATCTTGCCTCAAAGCGAGCATAGAAGTTATTTAGCTTGTCTGGTAGGCTCGTGTCACTGGGCAGCTCTCTGCTTCCCTTTGTAGTCTGTAATAGTTTGCAATCCCTGCCTCATCAGACGAGCATTGGAGCCAGTGTAGTACGATTCGATCTTAGTCCTGTATTGACGTTTTTCCTGATTGATGGTTCATCGGAGGGCATAGTGGGATTTCTTATAGGCTTGTGGGTTAGAGTCCCGCTCATTGAAAGCGACAGCTCTACCCTTTAGCTCAGTGCGAATGTTGCCTGTAATCCATGGCTTCTGGTTGGGGTATGTACGTACAGTCACTGTGGGGACGACATCCTCGATGCACTTATTGATAAAGTCAGTGACTGATGTGGTGTACTCCTCAATGCCATTGGAAGAATCCAGGAACATATTCCAGTCTGTGCTAGCAAAACAGTCCTGGAGTTTAGCATCTGCTTCATCTGACCACTTTTTATAGACTGAATCACTGGTGCTTCCTGCTTTAATTTTAGCTTGGAATCAAGAGGATAGAGTTATGGTCAGATTTGCCAAATGGAGGGCAAGGGAGAGCTTTGTGGAGTAAAGGTGGTCTAGAGTTTTTCCCCTCTGGTTGCACACACATGCTGATAGAAATTAGGTAAAACTGATTTAAGTTTCCCTGCATTAATGTCACCGACCACTAGGAGCGCCGCCTCTGGATGAGCATTTTCCTGTGTGCTTATAGCAGAATACAGCTCATTGAATGTGGATTTAGTGCCTGCCTCTGTCTGTGGTGGTATGTAGACAGCTGTTGTTTACATAAATGCATATGCCCCCACCCCGTGTCTTACCTTAGGCTGCTAGTAACAGAGTGAAAAGTTTGAGTAGGTTAGTGCAGACGGAGTGCAGTATGAATCATGGGAGAGGAAAGAGGTGCATTAAGCTTCATCGTTTGTTCCCCCTCTCCCTACTTCTCCTGAAGAGTATTTGCTGATCCTAGTTTGGTAGCCTCTCTGGAAGAAAGTGAAGAGAGGGAGAGAAAGAGCAGGAGAGAGAGATAGGATGCAGCGTCCTTGGTATTATCGGTGTTGGCCCGCTAGCTCTTAAATGAGACTCGTCCTATAGGGAGAGGGAGGGAGCCACACTACCACAAATCACAGGCCTGATAGCCTCTTTATCATCCCCTTCAGCCTTCTTCCTCCAGCCTACTGGATGACCCCTGACTGCGGTGCCCCTCTGGAGGATGCTACACACTACACAGTTGTTGGGGAGACTGGATTTTGAGACCATACGGTGGCCTGATGGTCATGCTGCTCAGGCTTTCCTCCTGAACCACTTGACCCACATCACTTCTCTGTGCTGTACTGTGATACAAGCTTCAGGGCAGGACACCTTCCTAAAACTAAGAGCAGACTGACTGATGTCAGAAGGCCTTTGGAAGTCGGTAGGTGGGGCGGGAGCTGGGGGGGGGCTCCTCCTTTCTCCTCCTCTCTGCTACCCTCCCAGTTGAAGCCCCCTTCTATTAGTATTTAGCATTTATTGGGATCCCCGTTAGCTTCCAAGACAGCAGCTACTCTTCCTGTGGTCCAAACAGGAATAAAACAATTACAGCTCAACAAAACAACAGTGTACATAATAAATAAAACAATTACAGCTCAACTAAACAACAGCCTGCATTATAAATAAAACAATACTGTCACGACTTTCGTTGTGGGAAGGAGGAGCGGACCAAAATGCAGCGTAGTTGTGATTCATTTTATTTAATACGGAAACTATACACGACAAACTAACAAAATAACAAACGTACGAAAACCGAAACAGCCCTATCTGGTGCAAAACACAGAGACAGGAACAATCACCCACAAACACACAGTGAAACCCAGGCTACCTAAATATGGTTCCCAATCAGAGACAATGACTAACACCTGCCCCTGATTGAGAACCATATCAGGCCAAACACAGTAATAGACAAACAAGACATCCAACATAGAATGCCCACTCAGATCACACCCTGACCAATCAAAACATAGAAACATACAAAGTAAACTATGGCCAGGGCGTGACAAATACATTGTACAAGACATTATTACATTTATTGTGTCTGAACTATCATTAAATGTGAATACTCATTTATATCAAATCAGTTTTCTAGGTTTAATTATTACGTGATTAAACTAATCATGTAAACATTAATTAACTTGAAAGTCGGGGCACCATGGAAAATGTTGAGATTTATAGAGTTGTAATTTTCCGAAAACAACTCTTCAGATATTTTAATATCTGATTGATTAGTCTTCTATGAATGAATTATTAATACCGTCACAAACCCTTGGATATCTGCACAAACCCTATCCTAAATCATGAATCAGCGATATACAAATTGGCTTAATTATCTATTTACTAACTAACTTAATAATCACACAGAATTATATAACAAACAAACAGTACATATTTGGGTTAATACATGATACAAAGAAAAAGTCCCTAGCGGACGAAGTCGATATGACAGCTTGGTAGACAAAGGAAAGGGGTGGCGACTGAGAAAGAGCAGGAAAGACAAAATGGATTCACTACAACAGTTTCATTATATTCATTGAAATGCTAATCCTTTGCACTTGAACGGCCGCTCATTCGAGATTCATTGCAATGTATATATTTACACCCGTATGTCGTTTTTGGAATTGCCGGTCTCTGCTGGAGAGTCAGTTCATCAGAGAGTCTCTGGTTAACTTCCCCATAAATCACAATGTCTTTAGTAGTTGTAGCTTTCTCTGCAGCTCTGGATAGTGTCTGTTGTAATGGATACGTCAGGCGTACCATGTTCTTAGAATAGATGCTTCCGTGGTTGTCGGTATTCTCGTACTAGACTTACGTAATTTCTAGCTGCAGACTAGTAATTATACGTAAGATTTGCTCTTATTCTGTAGTGATCGATAGTCCCAGAGTTTAACCATTTCCAGCTGTGTAGCCAAAAATTTAGCTGTATGGTCTAATGATCTATAGAATTGTAGCCATTCCAACGTGGGGAGTCTGTCCCGGCGTTCTCTGACTTAATGTACATTTTGTAGGAAGTGGGTTTTATACTTTGTGGAAAAAGGGGCGGTTCTATGATGTAATGTCTGGGCTCACGGGGTGTGTCCACTGACTAGTTAAAACTTTATAACTAAACAAGTATCTCGTTTAGAAGGCCAACGTGACATTACATCTTCTCATAAATAGTTTCATATTCAATCATATATTTTCACAACATTTAGATGTAAACAGCTGGGAAATGTCCACTTTAAGAGATACAGTTATGTGTGTTTCCTGTCATGAGATCAGCAAATGAAAAACACTCGTCATGACTGTCCCTTAAGTGTCCACGGACATTCTCAAAAATATAAATATTTTTTAGTTCAATCCCATTTTGGGGATTAGGAGTTTTGAACAAAGAGAAGCTCTTATTCTGCTAGACTCTCTCTCTCAGTACTGCATGGCAGTTTCTACCACATATTTATGACCGTTGTAAAATCTGATGTGGGAGAGAAAGTGAGTGAGAAGGGGGGGTTCACGATATACACCCAAAAGGCCACGTCGTGACACATTATTACTCTATTATAACAAATGTACAATAAAATACTACAATATTACAATGTGTGTGTGTAGTGTGAGTGTGTTAGAGTGTGTGTGCGTGTGTGCGTGTCCCTTACTCAGTCCACGTTGTGCCGTGAGGTGTTGTTTTATCCGGTTTTGTTGTGGTGGGGTGGGGCTCCAGGTCTGGGTCTGGTGGAGATGATGGTAGTACTGGTGTCATCGGGCCCAGCCAGGTAATATCCTCCCTGGTGCCTAGGCAGAGTGGTAGAGAGAAGGCAGGCCATTAATCAAGCTGACCTGGGACGTGGACCGAGTACATCATTAGAGCCTGAAATACAAGGGAACAGGGAGGTCACACTCCCCCGACCTCACATCAACATCAAATGGTGTGTGTGGGGGGTGGCAGCTGTTGTTATTGTCCAAGTACCAGTTGATTTAGCACATTAGTCTCTCCTAACCAAGCCTTCCCCTTAAAATAGGGGTAGAAAGACCCAGTGCTGTGTGTTAGCTAAATGCCTGTATTATCCACTAGACCCTGAGCAGGGAGACTGCAGTGTCTGGTGATGATAGCTATAGCCAGGCAGGCAGGTCTCCAGTGGGACATAACAGACTCAGGAAGGAGACTGGCAGGCTGTTGCACTCTAAGGACAAACCCAACAGTAAATACAGTCAGTAATAGCTGCTGCTGCTCCTGCTGCTAGCCCCTGGCAACCAGTCAAACACATGAAAGGGCAACACAACTCTGATTGATTATTATTATTATACAAAGAGCTTCTACTGTACAGGGAGGCATTTCTGGAGGCAGAATAGTTGAATATGTATTTGACCTTTGTTTTGGTATTTTGAGTACCTGGTTCGACGTAGGTCATTCTTATGCATCAGCCATTACAATGCTCAGATCATTATTTTGTCATAATAACAACATGGACAAACTGAGACTTAGTTGTGCAGAAATGGAACAATAGGTCAGGACAGGGTATGTGTGTGTCTGTGCATTTGTTTGTGTGTGTGTTTGAGAGGAGAGAGAGCTTGAGTGTGTATGCGTGTGTGTGTGTGGACGTGTTTAACTATTCTGTGTGTGTGTGGACATGTTCACTATTCTCTCTGTGTGTGTGTGTGTGTGTGTGTGTGTGTGTGTGTGTGTGTGTGTGTGTGTGTGTGTGTGTGTGTGTGTGTGTGTGTGTGTGTGTGTGTGTGTGTGTGTGTGTGTGTGTGTGTGTGTGTGTGCGTGTGTGTGTGTGTGTGTGTGTGTGTGTGCGTTTGTGCGTGTGCGTGTGTGTGCACGCGTGTGTGAGAAAGAGAGGAGAGTTTTCTCTCTCTGTAGTTTGGGGTGCAGAGTGCAGCAACAACAGCAGCAGCATGTGGAGTTGTCTGATGATTTATGGTTGTGGAGCAGAAATGGACTGTCAGATTTACAGAGGCCTTTGGTTTCCTTTATGTTGTGGCTGAGATGCTCCACAGTGCTCTATCATTCTGTCACTAACATTACACACAATCCACTTTTATTTGACAAGTCTCACCATTACAGAGACTACCTGCCATACTTCACTTTCTACCTGTTCTGCCTTCTCCCTATAACATATGTACAGTATGGACTGTAACTTTACTGAACTGACAGCTGTCCTGTGCTGTAAATGTACTAACGACTATTGTGTGTTTCAGATCCTGGTGAACTCTGTCAACCAACCTGCCATGCTGTATGAGAACGTGACGGTGAGCGAGGGGAGTCCCATCCACAGAGACCTGCTCTTCAGCCCAGACCACCAGCACATCTATGCCCTCACAGACAAACAGGTACGAGCTTGGCACACACACTCGCTGTGTGTAAAAACAACCTACCACCAACAAACACTCACATTTACACAATCGCTGTGTGTAAAAACACACTACCACCAACAAACACTCACATTTACACAATCGTATACGTTAAGTGCGCATGTGTGTTTGTGTGGGGGTTTTCTGTGTCAGACACTCCAGCCACTCTTTGTGATTGCTTCCGTTTGATTTCTAGCACTGAGCCAGCCCCCCTGCCCAACCCCCTCTCCCCTCACAAATGTTCCTCCCCCAGTCAGCACCCCTCATCACAGGCAACGGAAAGGGGATCTCTCTGTGATCCCCATTGATGGAATTAGTGTCCAAATCTCCCCTCTTAACCAAATTACCAGCGGAAAGAGAAATCTCCCCTCTTAACCAAATCACCAGCGGAAAGAGAAATCTCCCCTCTTAACCAAATCACCAGCGGAAAGAGAAATCTCCCCTCTTAACCAAATCACCAGCGGAAAGAGAAATCTCCCCTCTTAACCAAATCACCAGCGGAAAGAGAAATCTCCCCTCTTAACCAAATCACCAGCGGAAAGAGAAATCTCACCCTCTTAACCAAATCACCAGCGGAAAGAGAAATCTCCCCTCTTAACCAAATCACCAGCGGAAAGAGAAATCTCCCCTCTTAACCAAATCACCAGCGGAAAGAGAAATCTCCCCTCTTAACCAAATCACCAGCGGAAAGAGAAATCTCCCCTCTTAACCAAATCACCAGCGGAAAGAGAAATCTCCCCTCTTAACCAAATCACCAGCGGAAAGAGAAATCTCCCCTCTTCCCCAGTTATTTGTACCATCTTCTCATTCTCCTTTTCTCCCTGATCTCTCTGTTCTTTCATGTGGTTTCTCCCCTAAGCTCTAATTGGAGGGCCTCCTCTTGAACACTCATTAAAGGCGTTTCCTCCATCATTACTGGGGCTCCCCCACCACCCCTCTATTCTTCCTCCCCTTCCCAGCCTCTCTCTCTTTATCAGAATAGAAGAGATGGAATTGGTTAGAAGGGTGATGCGAGATTCGGGACCACCAAGGCTTACCGCTAAGGATTCATCTTGGGGGTTTAAATTGAAGCGGCTTCTTCAAAATGCCTCTGGATTGCTATTTAACACCCTGTGGCCCTCTCTCCCTCTCCCTTCAGCCCCCCTCACCCTCTCCTCCCGGCCCTTCTCTTGATGGCTATGCAGTATTACATTAATAATATGTCACAGCAGAGCTGTATGTGTGTGTTTATGTCTCCTGGCTGCTCTGAGGCATAGTGACATGAGGTGACAGAATTAAGGACTGTCAAGCTCTTTGACACCCCCTGGCTCTGTGACACCGCCTGGCTCTGTGACACCGCCTGGCTCTGTGACACCGCCTGGCTCTGTTACACCGCCTGGCTCTGTGACACCGCCTGGCTCTGTGACACCGCCTGGCTCTGTGACACCGCCTGGCTCTGTGACACCGCCTGGCTCTGTGACACCGCCTGGCTCTGTAACACTGCCTGGCTCTGTGATACCGCCTGGCTCTGTGACACTGCCTGCCTCTGTGATACCGCCTGGCTCTGTGATACCGCCTGGCTCTTTGACACTGCCTGACTCTGTGACACCACCTGTCTCTGTGACACCCTGTGACACTCTGAACAGAGATACCTTTTCCTGATAAGGCCTTACTTACGGGACAGACAGACAGGTTACCGTCCACTCCATCATAACGCCGCCAAGCCTGCAGCCCCACCACCTCCCAGCCCCGACATCCCCAGAAACTGATGAATGAATATCAATAGCCATTTTCCATCAAATGATTGGGGAGGCAGGCTCTGTCCAAGCGTGACGGCCTCTGCCACAAACGCGGCGCATGTCCTCGGGGGAATATCAGCCAGTGCCGTTTAACCTCCACGTTTGAGGAGTAGAGGAGGAGGAGAAAAATGGAAAATGAGGGGGGAAAAGGAGAGGTAGAATAACCATAAAAATGTGTGGTGCACAATGCCTGTTATGTGACTGAGTGGATGGTGTATATTCAGTACAGCCTGTGTGTATATTCTGCTCTACACTCCCCCGCTCTGTGCTGTACACCTCCATGTGTCCTAATTGATAGCATGAATATGAATCTCCTTCCATATGGGGGACAGGCCCTTTACTCTTGCACCAGGGGAAAGATTTCTTCCTGCATTTGAACATGACAGTTTTATTTATACGGCAGAAAATGTACAGAGCAAGATGAGAACTCCGCATTAGTCATATAGCATCCCCAGAGAGAGTACTTATGGGATACACTGCGGCTTTACATAGTATCTCTCTGTTTCGCACTACATACTATCTCTCTCTGTACTGTACTACATAGTATCTCTCTGTACTGTACTACATAGTATCTCTCTCTCTGTACTGTACTACATAGTATTTCTCTGCTTTGCACTACATAGTGTATCTCTGTACTACATATTATCACTATCTGTACTACATAGTATCTCTCTCTGTACTGTACTACATATTATCTCTCTCTACTGTACTACATAGTATCTCTCTGTACTACATAGTATCTATCTGTACTACATAGTATCTCTCTCTGTACTGTACTACATAGTATCTCTCTCTGTACTATACTACATAGTGTATCTCTCTGTACTACATACTATCTCTCTTTATACTACATAGTATCTCTCTCTGTACTGCACTACATAGTATCTCTCTCTGTACTATACTACATAGTATCTCTCTCTGTACTGTACTACATAGTATCTCTTTCTGTACTGTACTACATAGTATTTCTCTCTGTACTGTACTACATAGTATCTCTCTCTGTACTGTACTACATATTGTCTCTTTCTGTACTGTACTACATAGTATCTCTCTCTGTACTACATAGTATCTCTCTCTGTACTGTACTATATATTATCTCTCTCTGTACTGTACTACATAGTATGTCTCTCTGTCTGTACTACACTACATAGTATCTCTCTCTGTACTGTACTGAATAGTTTCTCTCTCTGTACTGTACTGCATAGTATCTCTCTCTGTACTGTACTACATAGTATATATCTCTGTACTGTACTGTACTACATAGTATCTCTCTCTGTACTGTACTACATAGTATCTCTTTCTGTACTGTACTGCATAGTATCTCTCTCTGTACTGTACTACATAGTATCTCTCTCTGTACTGTACTACATAGTATCTCTCTCTGTACTGTACTACATATTATCTCTCTCTGTACTGCATAGTATCTATCTGTACTGTACTACATATTATCTATCTCTGTACTGTACTGTACTATATAATATCTCTCTGTACTACATAGTATCTCTCTCTGTACTGTACTACATAGTATCTATCTCTGTACTACATAGTATATCTCTCTGTACTACATAGTATCTCTCTCTGTACTGTACTACATAGTATCTCTTTACTGTACTGAATAGTTTCTCATAGTATCTCTCTGTACTGTACTGCATAGTTTCTCTCTGTGTACTGTACTGCATAGTATCTCTCTCTGTACTGTACTGTACTACATAGTATCTCTCTCTGTACTGTACTACACAGTAACTCTCTCTGTACTGTACTACATAGTATCTCTCTCTGTACTGTACTACATAGTATCTCTTCCTGTACTGTACTGCATAGTATCTCTCTCTGTACTGTACTACACAGTAACTACTGTACTACATAGTATCTCTTTACTGTACTACATAGTATCTCTCTGTACTGTACTACATAGTATCTATTCTCTACTGTACTACATAGTATATCTCTCTGTACTGTACTACATAGTATCTCTCTCTGTACTGTACTACATAGTATCTCTCTCTGTACTGTACTACATAGTATATCTCTCTGTACTGTACTACATAGTATCTCTCTGTACTACATGTATCTACTACACTACATAGTATCTCTCTGTACTGTACTGAATAGTATCTCTCTCTGTACTGTACTACATAGTATCTCTCTCTGTACTGTACTACATAGTATCTCTCTCTGTACTGTACTGCATAGTATCTCTCTCTGTACTGTACTACATAGTGTCTCTTTCTGTACTGTACTGCATAGTATCTGTCTCTGTACTACTGTACTACATAGTATATATCTCTGTACTGTACTACATAGTATGTCTATCTGTACTGTACTGTACTACATAGTATCTCTCTCTGTACTGTACTACATAGTATCTCTTTCTGTACTCTACTGCATAGTATCTCTCGCTGTACTGTACTATATAGTATATCTCTGTACTGTACTGTACTACATAGTATCTCTCTCTGTACTGTACTACATAGTATCTCTCTCTGTACTGTACTGAATAGTTTCTCTCTCTGTACTGTGCTACATAGTATCTCTCTCTGTACTGTACTGCATAGTATCTCTCTGTGTACTGTACTGCATAGTATCTCTCTCTGTACTGTACTACATAGTATCTCTCTCTGTACTGTACTACACAGTAACTCTCTCTGTACTGTACTACATAGTATCTCTCTCTGTACTGTACTACATAGTATCTCTTCCTGTACTGTACTGCATAGTATCTCTCTCTGTACTGTACTACACAGTAACTCTCTCTGTACTGTACTACATAGTAACTCTCTCTGTACTGTACTACATAGTATCTCTCTCTGTACTGTACTACATAGTATCTCTTCCTGTACTGTACTGCATAGTATCTCTCTCTGTACTGTACTACATAGTATCTCTCTCTGTACTGTACTACATAGTATCTCTCTCTGTACTGTACTACATAGTATCTCTCTCTGTACTACATAGTATCTCTCTCTGTCTGTACTACACTACATAGTATCTCTCTCTGTACTGTACTGAATAGTATCTCTCTCTGTACTGTACTACATAGTATCTCTCTCTGTACTGTACTACATAGTAACTCTCTCTGTACTGTACTACATAGTATCTCTCTCTGTACTGTACTACATATTGTCTCTTTCTGTACTGTACTGCATAGTATCTGTCTCTGTACTACATAGTATCTCTCTCTGTACTGTACTATATATTATCTCTCTCTGTACTACATAGTATGTCTATCTGTACTGTATTGTACTACATAGTATCTCTTTCTGTACTCTACTGCATAGTATCTCTCGCTGTACTGTACTATATAGTATATCTCTGTACTTTACTGTACTACATAGTATCTCTCTCTGTACTGTACTACATAGTATCTCTCTCTGTACTACATAGTATATCTTTCTGTACTCTACTGCATAGTGTCTCTCGCTGTACTGTACTATATAGTATATCTCTGTACTGTACTGTACTACATAGTATCTCTCTGTACTGTACTACATAATATCTCTCTCTGTACTGTACTGTACTACATAGTATCTCTCTCTGTACTGTACTACATAGTATCTCTCTCTGTACTGTACTGAATAGTATCTTTCTCTGTACTGTACTACATAGTATCTCTCTCTGTACTGTACTACATAGTAACTCTCTCTGTACTGTACTACATAGTAACTCTCTCTGTACTCTACAACATAGTATCTCTCTCTGTACTGTACTACATATTATCTCTTTCTGTACTGTACTGCATACTATCTCTCTCTGTACTGTACTACATAGTATCTCTCTCTGTACTACATAGTATCTCTCTCTGTACTGTACTATATAGTATATCTCTGTACTGTACTGCACTACATGTTATCTCTCTCTGTACTGTACTACATAGTATCTCTCTCTGTGCTGTACTATATAGTATTTATCTCTTTACTGTACTACATAGTATCTCTCTCTGTGCTGTACTGTACGTTATAGTATCTCTTTCTGTACTGTACTACATAGTAACTCTCGCTATACTGTTCTACATAGTATCTCTCTCTGTACTGTACTTCATAGTATCTCTCTCTGTACTGTACTACATAGTATCTCTCTCTGTGCTGTACTACATAGTATCTCTCTCTGTACTGTACTACATAGTATATCTCTGTACTGTACTGCACTACATAGTATCTCTCTCTGTACTGTACTACATAGTATCTCTCTCTGTGCTGTACTATATAGTATTTCTCTCTGTACTGTACTACATAGTATCTCTCTCTGTGCTGTACTGTACGTTATAGTATCTCTTTCTGTACTGTACTACATAGTAACTCTCGCTGTACTGTTCTACATAGTATCTCTCTCTGTACTGTACTTCATAGTATCTCTCTCTGTACTGTACTACATAGTATCTTTCTCTGTACTGTACTACATAGTATCTCTCTGTGCTGTACTGTCCTTTATAGTATCTCTTTCTATACTGTACTACATAGTAACTCTCGCTGTACTGTTCTACATAGTATCTCTCTCTGTACTGTACTGTGCTACATAGTTTCTCTGTCTGTACTGTACTGCATAGTATCTCTCTCTGTACTGTACTGTGCTACATAGTTTCTCTGTACTGTACTGTACTGCATAGTATCTCTCTCTGTACTGTACTGCATAGTATCTCTCTGTACTGTACTACATAGTATCTCTCTCTGTACTGTACTATATAGTATATCTCTGTACTGTACTACACTACATAGTATCTCTCTCTGTACTGTACTGCATAGTATCTCTCTCTCTGTACTACATAGTATATCTCTCTGTACTGTACTGTACTACATAGTATCTCTCTGTACTGTACTACAAAGTATCTCTCTGTACTGTACTGTACTACATAGTATCTCTCTGTACTGTACTGTACTACATAGTATCTCTCTCTGTACTGTACTGTACTACATAGTATCTCTCTGTACTGTACTGTACTACATAGTATCTCTCTGTACTGTACTGTACTACAAAGTATCTCTCTGTACTGTACTGTACTACATAGTATCTCTCTGTACTGTACTGTACTACAAAGTATCTCTCTGTACTGTACTGTACTACATAGTATCTCTCTGTACTGTACTGTACTACATAGTATCTCTCTGTACTGTACTACATAGTATCTCTGTACTGTACTACATAGTATCTCTCTGTACTGTACTGTACTACATAGTATCTCTCTGTACTGTACTGTACATTGCCTGGCCTTATATTCAGATGCAGAAAGCTTCCCCTGCCATATCAGTATGTAGTCTATGTTATTTCCCCAGCCACTGACCACCCTCTCTCTATCTGTGACACTTTACAGTAGCTTTACAGTAACCTTCCTACAGATAGAGAGTGATAAGAGATCCAGTGGAAATGCAGTGTTAGATGATGTTACTGTCTCATGTTATCTTATCTCTGCTACCGTAACGGCCACTACAGTGCCATAGCTCCAGCACAGACACACACACTTTTGTTTGACTCGCTGCAGTTTCCCAGCAATTACAGCTAATCGACTTCCATGTGTCTAAATCTTTAAAGGAAAGATGGGCTGTAATTGATACAAATGGATTCCATTTGAGTGGCCTTGACATAGAGTTCGATCACTACACGGCAAGTCCAAGCAGCGATGTTAAACATGAATCTCTCTCTCTTTCTCTCTTTCTCTCTCTCTCTCTCTCTCTCACACGCTCTGTCTCCACCACAGCCAGAGCTCAACCCTGGACACAACCAATACACGGGACATGTCTTTTACAGACTCTAACAATACCCAACATTCAACCCTATAGAGGGAAACAGATTTTAAGAAGTGGCCGATACACACATTCAGCAATGCTTTGAGGTTTAGGTAGTGTGTGAAGGGAGGTCTTTCCCTGGATGGCTATGTTCTCTGTGGTGTAGCTGTGTTAGCTGGGAGGAGTCGGGGACTACTGAGCCGAGCTGCTCTACTGCTCTGCTGGAGCAGAGGACCATTAGCACACTGACTCCACTTAGTTACTGTATATAGTACTGCAGCTATCCCCAGTCCCAAAGAACCTGACCCTGTGCCCTACACTTCTCCCCAATCACCAACCGTGTGCGGGAAAACACACACACACATTCCCTTACTACACTGGCAACAGCGGCGCTGTGAGAGGAAACATAGTCTACATGGTTTTGTCTTATAAATATGATGACCATTATGTGTGACTTCCATCACCACTGGTCCTAGGATTTATTAACGCATGGCTGTGTATTATAGATGAGCATGGATGGCCCACTGGTACATCACCTACAGTACCAGTCAAAAGTTTGGACACACCTACTCATTCAAGGGTTTTTCTTTATTTTGTACTATTTTCTACAGAATAATAGTGAAGACATCAAAACTGCGGTCCAACTCATCCCAAACCATCTCAATTGGGTTGAGGTCTGGTGATTGTGGAGGCCATGTCATCTGATGCAGCACTCATCACTCTCCTTCTTGGTAAAATACCCCTTACACAGCCTAGAGGTGTGTTTTGGGTTATTGTTCTTTTGAAGAACAAATGATTGTCCCACTAAGCGCAAACCAGATGGGATGGTGTATTGTTTTGTTTTTACCCCTTTTTCTCCCCAATTTCGTGGTATCCAATTGTTGTAGTAGCTACTATCTTGTCTCATCGCTACAACTCCCGTACGGGCTCGGGAGAGACGAAGGTTGAAAGTCATGCATCCTCTGATACACAACCCAACCAGCCGTACTGCTTCTTAACACAGCGTGCATCCAACCCGGAAGCCAGCCACACCAATGTGTCAGAGGAAACACCGTGCACCTGGCAACCTTGGTTAGCACGCACTGCGCCCGGTCCGCCACAGGCGTCGCTGGTGCGCGATGAGACCGGCCAAGCCCTCCCTAACCCGGATGACGCTAGGCCAATTGTGCGTCGCCCCACGGAACTCCCGGTCGCGGCCGGTTACGACAGAGCCCAGGGACTCTGATGGCACAGCTGGCGCTGCAGTACAGCGCCCTTAACCACTGCGCCACCCGGGAGGCCCTGGGATGGTGTATTGTTGCAGAATGCTGTGGTAGCCATGCTGGTTAAGTGTGCCTTGAATTCTAAATAAATCACTGACAGTGTCACCAGCAAAGCACCCCCACACCATCACACATCCTCCTCCATGCTTCACGGTAGGAACCACACATGCAGAAATCATCATCATCATCCGTTCACCTACTCTGCGTCTCACAAAGACACGGCGGTTGGAACCAAATATCTCCAATTTAGACTCATCAGACCAAAGGACAGATTTCCACCGGACTAATGTCCATTGCTCGTCTTTCTTGGCCCAAGCAGGTCTCTTCTTATTATTGGTGTCCTTTAGTAGTGGTTTCTTTGCAGCAATTCAACCATGAAGGCCTGATTCACGCAATCTCTTCTGAACAGTTGATGAGCATGGATCTTTTTCAAGGGAAAGATGTGTCTGTTACTTGAACTCTGTGAAGCATTTATTTGGGCTGCAATTTCTGAAACTGGTAACTGTACTTATCCTCTGCAGCAGAGGTAACTCTGGGTCTTCCTTTTCTGTGGTGGTCCTCATCAGAGCCAGTTTCATCAAAGCACTTGATGGTTTTTGCGATTGCACTTCAAGAAACGTTGAAAGTTCTTGAAATTTAACAAAGCACACGTTAATTGAATTGCATTCCAGGTGACGACCTCATGAAGCTGGTTGAGAGAAATCCAAGAGTATGCAAAGCTGTCATCAAGGGAAAGGGTGGCTACTTTGAAGAATCTCAAACATAACATATTTTGATTTGTTTAACACTTTTTTGTTACTACATAATTCCATGTGTTATTTCATAGTTGTGAATTCTTCACTATTATTCTACTATGTTGAAAATAGTAAAAATAAAGAAAAATGAATGAGTAGGGTTTTAACTTTTCACAGGTACTGCATGTCATCTCGATAGCCATTAATGTTAAGGTGTTATATGGATGTTCATGTAGAGATCCGCATGGCCTTTTCTCCTCACACTGAGGCTATTCCCTGGCCATAGCTCCGTTCCAGGGTTGTCAGATGAGACACCACCCCCTAGGTTCTAGTTCAACCACTTCCAGCCTCCACTCTTGCTTCTGGCTCACCGCACAGTGGCGCACATACACACCAACCCTCTAACTAGAGAGAATCTGGTGTGTATTTTCCTATCTCTGTTGCATACAGTATATCGGCAACGCAGATCACATTTGACTGATGTTAGCTTCTGAGCAGGCAGCAGTGGCAGACAGAATACTGAATGTGTCTGGGATTCAGAGCCAGACCAGCTTTTCCCTCTGCTCCCTCTCTCTCACTCACACGTATAAAATGAGTGATGAGGAGAGGTGGGGAAATTAATTGGTTTGAAGAGATCTCTCTCTTTCTCTCACTACAGTCATCTCCTCTTTTAAAGCCTCTGCCTCCACCTGGTGAAGGAGTCAATGGGCCCCGTACCCCTGTGGTCGGCAGAACAGAGAGGGGAACGTCTCTCTTATCTCTCCCTCTCCCGCTCCCTCTCCCTCCTCTCTAGGGCTTCCTCTCTCTCCTTCTCTCTGTGGCCCATCCTGAGAGAAGAGTAGGATGAAAGCTGAGTGATGGCTATTCTCTCAGAAACAGCAGCCTGCTAAAGAGATGGGCTCAGACAGGAGCTTTACCCCAGCTGTGGAATGGAGTTTTACACTTAAGCCAAAAATCACCCGGATCTTTACATAGAGCACTCACTGAGCTACAAAACAATGGTTTTAGACTTGGGATTTGTTGACAGTGTCCAACCTGAGAAAGGCCTTTGGCTGTCACCAGATATGAATGGACATTATCTCCTTCTGTCTGTCTTTTTCTCAGAGATATTTACAGGGCATTCAGAAGGTATTCAGACCTCTTGACTTTTTTCACATTTTGTTACGTTAAAATGTATTAAATCGTTTTTTCCCCCCTCATCCATCTACACACAATACCTCATAATGACAAAGCAATAACAGGTTTCTAGATATTTTTGCTCATTTATAAAAAATAAAAAAACTGAAATACCACATTTACATAAGTATTCAGAACCTTTGATTAGTACTTTGTTGAAGCACCTTTGGCAGCGATTACAGCCTCAAGTCTTCTTGGGTAGGACGCTACAAGCTTGGCACACCTGTATTTGTGGAGTTTCTCCCATTCTTCTCTGCAGATCCTCTCAAGCTCTGTCAATTTGAATGGGGAGCATTGCTGCACAGATATTTTCAGGTCTCTCCAGAGATGTTCGATCGGGTTCAAGTCCGGGGCTCTGGCTGGGCCATTCAAGGACATTCAGAGACTTGTCCTGAAACCAGTCCTGCGTTGCCTTGGTTGTGTACTTAGGGTCATTGTCCTGTTGGAAGGTGAACCTTTGCCACAGTTTGAGGTCCTGAGTGCTCTGGGGCAGGTTTTCATCAAGGATCTCTCTGTACATTGCTCCATTCATCTTTCCCTCGATCCTGACTAGTCTCCCAGTCCCTGCCCCTGAAAAACATCCCCACGGCATGATGCTGCCACCACTATGCTTCACTGTAGGGATGGTGCCAGGTTTCCTTCAGACGAAGAGTTCAATCTTGGTTTCATCAGAGCAGAGAATCTTGTTTCTAATGGTCTGAGAGTCTCTAGGTGCCTTTTGGCAAACTCCAAGCGGGCTGTCATGTGCCTTTTACTAAGGAGTGGCTTCAAGTCTGGCCACGCTACCATAAAGGCCTGATTGGTGTAGTGCTGCAGAGATGGTTGTCCTTCTGGAAGGTTCTCCTATCTCCATAGAGGAACTTTAGAGCTCTATCGGAATGACCATTGTGTTCTTAATATATCCCCATTTAGCAGACGCTTTTGTCCAAAGCGACTTACAAGTCGGCTGGGGCCACTACTTTTACATATGGGTGGTCCCAGCGGGAATCGAACCCACGACGCTTGGCGTTGCAAGCGCCATGCTCTACCGACTGAGCCACACAGGTCACCTCCCACCTCCCAAGACCCTCCCCTCCGATTGCTCAGTTTGTCCGGGTGGCCAGCTCTAGGGTGAGTCTTGGTGGTTCCAAAGATGATGGAGGCCACTGTGTTCTTGGGGACCTTCAATGCTGCAGACATGTTTTGGTACCCTTCCCCTGATCTGTGCCTCGACACAATCCTGTCTCTGAGCTCTCAGGACAATTCCTTCAACCTCATGGCTTGGTTTTTTCTCTGACATGCACTCTCAACTGTGGGACCTTATATAGTCAAGTATGATCAAGTTGTAGAACATCTCAAGGATGATCAATGGAGACAGGATGCACCTGATCTCAATTTTGAGTCTCATAGCAAAGGGTTTGAATACTTATGTAAATTAGGAGTTTATGTTTTTTATTTTTAATACATCTGCAAAAAAAAGTTTTTGCATTGTCATTATGGGGTTTTGTGTGTAGATTGGTGAAGATTTGTTTTCATTTAATCCATTTTAGAATAAGTCTGTAACGTAATAAAATGTGGAAAAAGTCATGGTGTCTGAATACTTTCCGAAGGCATTGTAGTTAGGAAATGTATCAGATTCACTTACTGCTGTTACCGAAGATACAACGTGATACACAACGGCATTGTTATAACTTCTCCTGACAACTGAGAAGCATGGAGTTACAGGGAGCATGTGTTGTTCCCAGTCACTGAGAATGCATCCCAAACGGCACCCTATTCCCTATATAGTGCACTACTTTTTAAAAGGGCCCTGGTCAAAAGTATTGCACTATATAGGGAATAGGGTGCCGTTTGAGACACAACCTGAGGTGAAGTTGTGGAGTAGATGATGCAACAGTTTCCCAGTAGACAGCCCTGGTCTTGTCTTGTCTTGGTTTCGACTCAGAGCAGCTGGAGGGGATAGTTCTCCCTTAGCGCCCTTAGTGTTGAGATAGGTAATTCCTATCAATTCATCATATGGGACGGAAGTATATCTAATCAATGTGAATAATATTAGTCTCATTGTCTCATACATCATCTTGTCTCCTGAGGGTGTTCAGCAGGTGTGATGGATCACCAGTAGAGCATGACATGTCATCTTCCCATACTGTAAATGACCCGATGGTGGTGTTGTGTATTTCCTTTTTAATGTGACCGCAGAATCAACCAACAGGGCCTTAATCTCACTCTTTTTGCCCTACTAGCTTCTGCAGGGACAGGGTTCCAGATAAATCTGCTTCAGACGGGTTTATAAACCATTCTCCTGCACCGTGTGTAATCATTGTGCGTTCAGGAGAGTAAGGTTCGGTCGGCGGGGGTGAGAGACGAGAGAGAGAACCACTCTGTTTGTCCTACCTATCCCCTCCTGCCTTTTCTCCATTTGTCTCTCCTCATTGGATAATAGAAATGCTGGTGTGGAAGGCTAGTGCCGTGCCTCAAACATCAAGAACTCAATTTCCCAAACTGACAGAATCATTTACCATTCCCCATATTCACAAGCAGTTAATTAAAAGTTCCAGGTAGCCCATCGTACTCCATCTCCCCACTGTAAATGCTGGGATCGGAGAGAAACATAAAACTGTCCGTTTAACTTCAAGGAAAGAAATTTCGATTAACGTGCGTTGGATTTATACACGGGAGCTCCTCTCGCTGTTGTTCTGACAATAAAGACACGGAGAGGAGAACTCTGTGCATCCGTAAAATCTAAACTCCTACATCTTTGGAAACACGGACAGATTCGTCCAGGAGTAACGTTTTCTCAGTAGAAGATTGATGAAAAGACTGTATATTAAAGGCATCCTTGACCTCAACTGTCACGTAGATGGTCTTGTTTTCTAATTGACAGTATATATGTATGGATTAAGTGGATCATGATCCATAATCAATGGATGTTCTGACTGATGTCATGCTACAGGATATGGTTATCGCGGAGATGGTCATCTATCCTCTACTAGAGCTGAATAGATGTCCATGGTAAGGTCAGGTGATGTCAGCAGTGTAAAACGGTAACATAATGTGACTCATTGGTTGTAATTGGCCGTCGCAGTGCTTACATAGACAGAATCAACTGCTGTAATGAAGAGAAAATGGCCCTGGTGGTATTGATTTTGGTACAGTAGAGTACAGTGGAGAAACCTTAGCCCTGTTCTGTCGTGTTAGGTGCAGAATTAGTATGAGAATGTGTGTTCTGCCGTGTTAGGTGCAGAATTAGTATGAGAATGTGTGTTCTGTCGTGTTAGGTGCAGAATTAGTATGAGAATGTGTGTTCTGTCGTGTTAGGTGCAGAATTAGTATGAGAATGTGTGTTCTGTCGTGTTAGGTGCAGAATTAGTATGAGAATGTGTGTTCTGCCGTGTTAGGTGCAGAATTAGTATGAGAATGTGTGTTCTGCCGTGTTAGGTGCAGAATTAGTATGAGAATGTGTGTTCTGCCGTGTTAGTTTAGAGTTAGAATGATAATGTGTGTTCTGCCGTGTTAGGTGCAGAATTAGTATGAGAATGTGTGTTCTGCCGTGTTAGGTGCAGAATTAGTATGAGAATGTGTGTTCTGTCGTGTTAGGTGCAGAATTAGTATGAGAATGTGTGTTCTGCCGTGTTAGGTGCAGAATTAGTATGAGAATGTGTGTTCTGCCGTGTTAGGTGCAGAATTAGTATGAGAATGTGTGTTCTGCCGTGTTAGGTGCAGAATTAGTATGAGAATGTGTGTTCTGTCGTGTTAGGTGCAGAATTAGTATGAGAATGTGTGTTCTGCCGTGTTAGGTGCAGAATTAGTATGAGAATGTGTGTTCTGCCGTGTTAGTTTAGAGTTAGAATGATAATGTGTGTTCTGCCGTGTTAGGTGCAGAATTAGTATGAGAATGTGTGTTCTGTCGTGTTAGGTGAGAGTTAGTATGAGAATGTGTGTTCTGTCGTGTTAGGTGCAGAATTAGTATGAGAATGTGTGTTCTGTCGTGTTAGGTGCAGAGTTAGTGTGTGTTCTGTCATGAGAGATTAGTGAGAATGTTCTGCCGTGTTAGGTGCAGAGTTAGTATGAGAATGTGTGTTCTGTCGTGTTAGGTGCAGAATTAGTATGAGAATGTGTGTTCTGTCGTGTTAGGTGCAGAGTTAGTATGAGAATGTGTGTTCTGCCGTGTTAGGTGCAGAGTTAGTATGAGAATGTGTGTTCTGCCATGTTAGGTGCAGAGTTAGTATGAGAATGTGTGTTCTGTCGTGTTAGGTGCGTGTTAGAGAATGTGTGTTCTGCCGTGTTAGGAGTTAGTATGAGAATGTGTGTTCTGTCATGTTAGGTGCAGAATTAGTATGAGAATGTGTGTTCTGTCGTGTTAGGTTAGCAGAGAATGTGTGTTCTGTCGTGTTAGGTGCAGAATGAGAATGTGTGTTCTGCCGTGTTAGGTGCAGAGTTAGAATGAGAATGTGTGTTCTGTCGTGTTAGGTGCAGAGTTAGAATGAGAATGTGTGTTCTGTCGTGTTAGTTTAGAGTTAGAATGATAATGTGTGTTCTGTCGTGTTAGGTTAGAGTTAGAATGAGAATGTGTGTTCTGTCGTGTTAGGTTAGAGTTAGAATGAGAATGTGTGTTCTGTCGTGTTAGTTTAGAGTTAGAATGATAATGTGTGTTCTGTCATGTTAGTTTAGTTAGAATGATAATGTGTGTTCTGTCGTGTTAGTTTAGAGTTAGAATGATAATGTGTGTTCTGTCGTGTTAGTTTAGAGTTAGAATGATAAAGTGTGTTCTGTCGTGTTAGTTTAGTTAGAATGATAATGTGTGTTCTGTCGTGTTAGTTTAGAGTTAGAATGAGAATGTGTGTTCTGTCGTGTTAGTTTAGTTAGAATGATAATGTGTGTTCTGTCGTGTTAGTTTAGAGTTAGAATGATAATGTGTGTTCTGTCGTGTTAGTTTAGAGTTAGAATGATAATGTGTGTTCTGTCGTGTTAGTTTAGAGTTAGAATGATAATGTGTGTTCTGTCGTGTTAGTTTAGTTAGAATGATAATGTGTGCTTTTGTTGCTATGATAACATGCGGTGGGGCATAGCTCCTGCTGTTGTCCAATAGGGTAGCATCTCTTCCTCCACTTAGTCCTTTAAATGTTTTCATTTTGATGAAGAGGGGTGAAGCTACTGAACATGGTACAGGGCCAGGGAGGTGTATTGAGCTGAGTGGTTAAAGCTTGTTAGAGGAGTAACTGGGTGTCCTCACTGGAGCTAAAACGTCCCTCCTTCACCTCCTCCTAGCACTTAGCTCTACTCCTCTACTCCTCTACCAGGAGTGTTCAGTCAGGACCCTCACCTCCACACGTCTTGTCTGCATCCGGATACACTCTTATGGGTGTATAAAAGACCACAAATCGGATTGAAATGTTTATTGGCATGGAAGGTGTTTTTACGAGGAGTGATTGAGGCTGAAGCTCAATGATGACAAGCAAATGACTGCTTGTGGGTGTCATTCATTCAGTACACTCTCAGAAAAACGGTGCTACCTAAAAGGGTTCTTCGGCTGTCCCCATAGGAGAACACTGAAGAACAGTTTTTGGTTACATGTAGAACTCTTTTGGTTCCAAGTAGAACCAATTTGTGGTTCCATGTAGAGATCTTTTGGTTCCAAATATAACCATTTCGGGTTACATGTAGAACTCTTTTGGTTTCAAGTAGAACCATTTTGGGTTACATGTAGAACTCTTGGTTTCAAGTAGAACCATTTTGGGTTACATGTAGAACTCTTTTGTTTTCAAGTAGAACCATTTTGGGTTACATGTAGAACTTTTTTGGTTTCAAGTAGAACCATTTCGGGTTACATGTAGAACCCTTTTGGTTTCAAGTAGAACCATTTTGGGTTGCATGTAGAACTTTCCACAGAAGGTTATACATGGAACACAGAAAGGCTCTACCTGGTACTAAAAGGGTTCTATAATGGAGACAGCTGAATAACCCTTCTGGAGCCTTTCCCCTAACATGCTGCCCACACCACTCACGTCTCGTGCGTCAACGAGTGTCTGCATAGCCAGGCGCTAAAATAAAACGTACATTTGTGACGCTTGACACACTGCAAGTTCCACCTCTCCCATCTCCTCATTGGTTTTTAGGAGCATATGCCCACGTGGGTGATTGATAGATGAGCTGAGGTCCACACCCCAGTCCAACTCGTGGTGGTAATGCACCTTAAAGTTGGTTACCAACCGCCATATAAAGTCCACAGAAGAAGAAGAAGAAGCCTGGTTGTGACCAGAGGTAGAAAGGAATGCACCAAGTCACCTGCCTGTTTGGTCAGTGGCATGTGAGGCAGATTTTGTGTGAGAGTGTGCTGGTCCTCTCTTTGTCCTCTGTGAGAATGTGCTGGTCCTCTCTTTGTCCTCTGTGAGAATGTGCTGGTCCTCTCTTTGTCCTCTGTGAGAATGTGCTGGTCCTCTCTTTGTCCTCTGTGAGAATGTGGTGGCCACCATCAAGAGTGCAGCACAGGTGACAGTGCCGCACGGCATTCGGGCCCTTTCTCTCTCTCTCTCTCTCTCTCTCTCTCTCTCTCTCTCTCTCTCTCTCTCTCTCTCTCTCTCTCTCTCTCTCTCTCTCTCTCTCTCTCTCTCTCTCTCTGTGTGTCTCGCACTCTCTCTCTCTCTCTCCCTCACTCTCAAAGCTGTGTCTGTGTCAGTGGATGTGATGTATGGTCTCATTTGCCATATTTCGCTCTATGCCCAGCCGAATTCAAGACAGATGACAGGGAAAAGGAATGAAAAAGCCTCCAGAAGGAAAAGTTTGTTCTTGTGAAATGAAGCCTTGTCGTTTTCGGGGTGGGCAGAGGGATGACCTAATCTGTATGTGTGTGTGACACCATGGGCTGGTTCTGAAGGGGTGCTAACAGAATGACCCATCCATCACAGTATTGTGCTCTGATAGCACATTCTATTTTGGCGCAAATTACACAGATGGAGCAATTACAGTAGGCCTGCTGAGCCGGGCCCATGCCGCTGCCCTTATGTGAAATGAAATATCAGAGTCGCAATTACATTTGTGTGTCTCCCTCCATCCCCTCGCTCTCACCCTCTCACCCTCTCTCCTCCCCCTAGCTCTCTCCTCCCCCTAGCTCCCTCCCTCTCACCCTCTCTCCCCTTCTCCCTCCCCCTAGCTCCTCCCTCCCCCCTCCCCTAGCTCTCTCCTTCCCCTCCCTCTCCCCTCTCACCCTAGCTCCCTCCCCCCTCCCTCTCACCCTCTCTCCTCCCCCTAGCTCCCTCTCCCCTCCCTCACCCTCCCCTCCCCCTAGCTCCCTCCTTCCCCCCTCCACCCTCTCCCTCCCCTCACCCTGTCCCCTCCCTCTCTCTCCTCCCCCTAGCTCCCTCCTCCCCCCTCCCCCTAGCTCCCTCCTTCCCCTCCCTCTCACCCTCCTCCCCTCCCTCCCCCCTAGCTCCCTCCTTCCCCTCCCTCTCACCCTCTCTCCCCTCCTTCCCCTCTCTCACCCTCCCCCTAGCTCCCTCTCACCCTCTCTCCTCCCCCCCTAGCTCCCTCCTTCCCCTCCCTCTCACCCTCTCTCCTCCCCCTCTCCCTCCCTCTCCCCTCCCCTCCCCCTAGCTCCCTCCTCCCCTCCCTCTCACCCTCTCTCCTCCCCCTAGCTCCCTCCTTCCCCTCCCTCTCCCCCTACCCTCTCTCCTCCCCCTAGCTCCCTCCCTTCACCCTCTCTCCTCCCCCCTAGCTCCATCTGTCCCCTCCCTCCCCTCTCTCCTCCCCCTAGCTCCCTCCTTCCCCTCCCTCTCACCCTCTCTCCTCCCCCTAGCTCCCTCCTTCCCCTCCCTCTCACCCTCTCTCCTCCCCCTAGCTCCCTCCTTCCCCTCCCTCTCATCCTCTCTCCTCCCCCTAGCTCCCTCTGTCCCCTCCCTCACCCTCTCTCCTCCCCCTAGCTCCCTCCTTCCCCTCCCTCTCACCCTCTCTCCTCCCCCTAGCTCCCTCCTTCCCGTGGCTGATTAAGACATTCTCCATTGTGACCTAAATGAGAGGCTCATTTGTGGCTGTTATTTATTTGTAATAAATCCCTCCCCCTGTCGCTGGACCAGAGATGAATGGTAGTGTCCTCCGCCTTCACTGCCTGTAGCAGTAAATAGGCCAGAAGGAAAATGACATTTTTAATATGAATAGGTGCTCTTAGTAATAGTCTCTGTACCTCTTGGTAAGACAAAGGACTCTGGCGGGGAACCTAAGATCTTCCTTTCTATTATTTGCTTTATAAAACTCAGTAATTGAAATGTTCCATTGAAATATTATCTTCCCCTGTATCGCCCGACCTATTGAGTAAACTCCATCTGCTATGGCTTTTATGTTTTAATAATATACGGTATGTGTGTCTGGATTTTTCTGCCTGCCTCATCATAATCTTTAGTCACTTTTGTCCAGGGGAATGTAATGACAGCTATTTACTGTTATTTCCTCTATGGTTATTTAGTGTAATAATGACATCAGGACTATCAGTGGCCCTGCTATCTCCATATATCTGCGTTTGCATGCACTCATGTAGTAAAAATACATTTGTATTCGACCTAGGCCTTTACTTCAACAATAATGCCTAAGAACCCAGCCCAACAAGGGCTGTTCTGAGGCCCGAGGTGAGGGCAAGGTCATTCCTGGGTTTGAGTGCATTATTGTTTTTATAGAACTGTTGCCAATATATTTATACAAATATGAATTACATGTTTTCATTCAAAACATTATTTTAATGAGTAAATTCGTTTTTTACATTCTGAAGTTATTATCCAAGTGGGCAGGTCTTTTTTAGTTGTTTTCTCCTGTTTTGACCCAGTTGTTAATTCTAATCGTTCTATAAATTCAATGATAATGATTTAATAAATGTCCAATACGCAACAACTGTTATTGTTAGCGAGTCCGAGTTAACTAAGGTAGTTGGTGATGTTAATAGAGATGTTTCCATTGATGGCACACGAGTGGAAGAACTCGGTTCTGGCGCTGGTTGATGACAGCCAGTGCTTGTCTCTACTTTGCTGGCACCGGAGAGATCGCATTTGTAAAATGATACATTGTTTCACAGGTCATAGAGGCAGACAGGTAGGTGTATACAACCCCCAACTGTTGCAAACCAAATAGTAACATGGGAAAATAATGTGTAGAGAGATTTCCTGCCTGGGCTGTGGGACATTGGAATTATGACATTAACATGTTATGGTATTTTGCAGGAGTTGTTGTCCGACAACTCCCGCATATCAACCAATCAGCATCCAGGATCCAAACGACCCATTTTATAATTAAGCAATAAGGCATGAGGAGGTGTGCTATATGCCAATATACCCCGGCTAAGGGTTGTTCTTACACACGACGCAACGCGAAGTGCCTGGATACAGCCCTTAGTCGTGGTATGTTGGCCATATACCACAAAGCCCTGCCGTATTGCTGTTATAACCTGGTTACCAACGTAATTAGAGTGGTAAAAATACATGTTTTGTCATACATGTGGTATATGGTCTGATATACCACGGCTGTCAGCCAATCAGCGTTCAAAGAGAGGTCCAGCTCCATACTAGATTATCTCTTGTTAGTCAATAATTGCAGTCCTCCCAGCAGTGAAGTCCTCAATGGTCTCAGATTAAATTGATCCTGTTTGATTTCTGACACTTGATTTAGAAGATGCCTGCGGTTGTAATGTGATACTAGCCCAGTGAGGTGGTGTAGGTTGACTCCTGCTGAATGTGTGGAACCCAACAGGCATGCAGGCAGGCAGTGAGAGAAAGGTGGAGAGAGAGAGACAGAGAGCGAGACAGAAAGAAAGAAAGGGATGCTGCTCTGGGCGGAAGTAGGTCTGCATACTGTACATGTACACACACACACACACACACACACACACACACACACACACACACACACACACACACACACACACACACACACACACACACACACACACACACACACACACACACACTCTCTCTCTTCCTCTTCCCTACTGACCCCAGATGTGTTTCTCACAGTCCTACAGTTTGTAATGTTTCTGCTCAAACAGTTTGGTGCAGTGGAGCTATTTATGTGGATGAATAGAAAGCCTATCTACTATATTCAAGCCCAGTACGATGACAAAGACACAGAACACATACAGGATGTGGAATTGTTGACCTCCAGTCCTGAGTGAAGCAGCTGGAAGTGTGTGAGCTGTGCTCTCTGCTATCTGAGTGTGACAGGAATAACTGTGGTCAGGGCTGCAGGCTCCCAACAGCTGCCCCACAAACATTGTCACGGATTGCCCTCGGACACACACACACACACACATGGATGGACGCATGCTCGCTCGCATCCACACATCCAATCACACACACACAAATACACACAGAGGCCCAATAATAGTCTAATATGTTGGTGTCCAGTCAGAGAGGAGACGGTTGCGTTTAACAGTGCAGGCCAGGGGGTGATTGAGTCCAGGCAGCACGGCTGTCCGTCTGTCACCGACTCGCTAAACAGAACACGCAAGCCATGAGCACGACCATAAAGAGACCAGGGCTGAGATGTGCCAGAGACAAGGACTAATCTAAGGTGAACATCTGTTTTTTTTAGAAAGTAAACTGCACAGTATGTCAGATTATGATGGCGAATGGCATACGACAACAAAGACTCAATTGACACTCAGCCAATCCCTCAGTAAACTCTTGACGCATTCTATGACGTAAACCGTGTGTACTGTGTGTTTCCAGGTGAGCCGTGTTCCAGTGGAGAGCTGTGAGCAGTACTCATCCTGCAGCGGCTGCCTGGGGTCAGGAGATCCCCACTGTGGCTGGTGTGTCCTCCACAATGTGTAAGTACTGTATGACCACACGGAGCTGCTCTGACGCTGCCTTCCTGACATTACTATGTTCTCAACTCCATACTATCAAGTCACCTGAAGAACCAAAATTCTCTCTCTGTCAGGTGTTCCAGGAAGGATCATTGTGAGAGGGCTGATGAGCCTCAGCGTTTTGCCTCCCGAGTGGACCAGTGTGTCAAACTCAGTGTCCAGCCTGGAAACATCTCTGTCACAATGTCCGAAGTGCAGGTAACTCACCTGACAATAAATCCTGTGTGTGTGTGTGGACGTGTTGAACTATTCATGTGGGGACCAGAAGTCCCCACAACATTTGACCAACTGGGCAGATTTTGTTAGTCCCCACAAGGTCAAATGCTATTTCTAGGGGTTTAGGGTTAAGGTTACAATTAGTGTTAGGATTAGAATTACGTTAAGGGTCAGGGTTAGGAGCTAGGGTTAGTTTTAGGTTTAGGGTTAGAAGCAGGTTAAGGGTTAAGGTTAGGTTAAGGGTTAAGGTTAGGAGTTAGGTTTAGGGTTAGAAGCTAGGATTAGGTTAAGGGTTAAGGTTAGGTTAAGGGTTAAGGTTAGGAGTTAGGGAAAATAGGATTTTGAACGGGACTGAATTGTGTGTCCCCACATGTTTAGTTGTACAAGACTGTGTGTGTGTGTAGTGTGTGTGTGTGTGTGTGTGTGTGTGTATGTGTGTGCGTGCATTTGTGTGACTGAGAGTGTGTGTCCTCACATTGACTTGTCCCTCACACTCTCCTCTCTCTCTGTATTCCTAGCTGGTGCTGCAGGCCCAGAATGTGCCTAACCTTTCGGCAGGGGTCAACTGCTCCTTTGAGGATTACACTGAGACAGAGGGACGCATCTTTGGGGGACGCATTTACTGCCTGTCCCCTTCTACACGAGAGGTCGCCCCCATCACACGCAACCAGGGTGAGACAAGAAGCCACAGCATCCTCATGCTGCTATTTGCTAGTAATGTACATCAGTTGCTCTGTGTGTTAACAAAATAGCATTATTGTATTATGCGTTTGTGTGTAGATTGTGTCATACTGATGTACTGTGACTCTTTCTAGGGGACAAGCGCACTGTGAAGCTGTATCTGAAGTCTAAGGAGACAGGAAAGAAGTTTGCCAGTGTAGACTTTGTCTTCTACAACTGCAGTGTGCACCAATCGTAAGTTCGGTTTTAAGTCATTGTGTGTGTGTGTGTGTGTGTGTGTGTGTGTGTGTGTGTGTGTGTGTGTGTGTGTGTGTGTGTGTGTGTGTGTGTGTGTGTGTGTGTGTGTGTGTGTGTGTGTGTGTGTGTGTGTGTGTGTGTGTGTGTGTGTGTGAGAGAAAAAGAAAAATACTGCATATATATATAGAGAGAGATATCCTCTCCTCTCTGTTCAGTAGCCTGTGTTACTGCTGATGAGATCAGACTCTTAATGTAATTTCCTTAATAACTTGGAGCTCCTCTGATTCATTGATAATGTTATACTACATTGAGTTATGTTACTTTCCATCTGAGATCCATCTCTTTCTTTCCCTCTCTTCCTCCCTCCCTCCCTTCATCTACCCCATTCTCTCCACATCCTGCCTTGAGGCTCTCAGACCCTGTTTCTATCCCACTCCCCTAGCTCTGCCTTTCACTAAACATAGATATGGACCAAAGACCCTCATCTCCGCTCTCACCCTTATCATTTCTCATGCCATTACTATATCTTTCATCTCTCTCTCTCTCCCTTCCTCTCTTCTTTTCCTCTCACTTCCTCTCTCATCCCCTTTCCCCTTATTTATATTCTTTATCTCCTCCCATCTACCACTCCCCATCCTCCTCATCCTCTCCCTTCTCCCTCTACCTCCCCTCACCTCCCTCTACCACTCCCCTATCCTCCTCTTCCTCTCCCTCCTCCCTCTACCTCCCCTCACTTCCCTCTACCACTCCCCTCATCCCTCTGTCTCTCCCCTCCTCCTCATCCTCCCCTCCCCTCCCTACCTCCCCTCACCTCCCTCTGTCTCTCCCCTATCCTCCTCATCCTCTCCCTCCTCCCTCTACCTCCCCTCACCTCCCTCTACCACTCCCCTATCCTCCTCATCCTCTCCCTCCTCCCTCTACCTCCCCTCACCTCCCTCTGTCTCTCCCCTATCCTCCTCATCCTCTCCCTCCTCCCTCTACCTCCCCTCACCTCCCTCTGTCTCTCCCCTATCCCCTCATGCTACCTATCTCTTCCTTTCATGCTCTCCTTCACCCCTTCTACTTCTCTCCTCTCTCCTGTTGGTCCTCTCTCCTGCCGGTCCAGATGTTCTGTGCCCCTCCTCTCTGCTTTTATTTATCAAACAGATTTTTATTTCCTGGCCCCTGCTCTGTGAGCTGCATACATTAGCATAGCAATATTCTCCTAATTAGCTGGCCTGGCGCCCCATTACAGCTGGATATAATGGAGAACGTATGTAAAGTGTTCACCTGGACCTCTTATCAAGGCCTGGTTCAATGTCTTTCAACCTAGAGAATGTGTGATTATTTATGCGCCTCTGTATATATGTGTGTGTGTGTGTGTGTGTATGACAGGGATGGTGAAGCACCCCCACGTTTTCTCCCTCCTCTCATTGAATAAGCAGGCGTCTTTGATGTGCTGTATGCAACACACTCCCTCAGGACATTACAGTACACTACACTAGTTTTAACAGCCCAGCCTCATCAGCCACACAGAACCCACGCGACCTCCTGACCTACTCCCCTCGAGACCCCTGACCCCAGCGTGTGTAGGCTGCCAACAGGCCGGGCATGCCAACTCAACCTCTGGGGAAATAAATAGCTTTTCCTCAGAGGCGACTGGCATTGTGGGTGGGGAGGGCACGTATTTGGCAAGGCAAATTATCCCGCCGGGTATTTACATGCTCAGTAATAATATTTGAGTTTTGCATTAAAAAGACAGCCGGAATAGTTTAATTGAGCGTGTGAGGGACTGAATGCATTTTCAACCTGATGAGGGTGAAGGAAGAGATGGAGCGGGGGATGAAGCAAGTGAAGGAGGGATGGATTGTGCCCATTGTGTCGGGATACAGCGTCCAGAGAGCTAAAAGGATAGCGCCTCAACCAATCCACAATCCCCATTAGAATATGAAAGGAAGGATGTAATGCATGCAGGGATTGGGAGCTCTTCAAAAGGCCCACTCATGGAAAGCAGAAAACCCCTCGACAGGCTCTCGTCGGAGGGCTGGGCGTTCACGCTATTCCCATAATACTGGACCGGCCTGGTTGGTTGACCACTGGAGACGTTTCACTGTTGTAACAGGACAAGAACAT
>NC_088229.1:26065328-26080328 GCF_036934945.1 Oncorhynchus masou masou
CATACAGTTGTTGATGTGTGTGTGTGTATCATACAGTTGTTGATGTGTGTGTGTGTATCATACAGTTGTTGATGTGTGTGTGTGTGTGTATTATACAGTTGTTGATGTGTATGTGTGTATTATACAGTTGTTGATGTGTGTGTGTGTGTATCATACAGTTGTTGATGTGTGTGTGTGTATTATACAGTTGTTGATGTGTATGTGTGTATTATACAGTTGTTGATGTGTGTGTGTATATCATACAGTTGTTGATGTGTATGTGTGTATCATACAGTTGTTGAAGTGTGTGTGTGTATCATACAGTTGTTGATGTGTATGTGTGTATCATACAGTTGTTGATGTGTGTGTGTGTATTATACAGTTGTTGATGTGTATGTGTGTATTATACAGTTGTTGATGTATGTGTGTGTATTATACAGTTGTTGATGTGTGTGTGTGTATTATACAGTTGTTGATGTGTGTGTGTGTATCATACAGTTTTTGATGTGTGTGTGTGTATTATACAGTTGTTGATGTGTATGTGTGTATCATACAGTTGTTGATGTGTGTGTCTGTATCATACGGTTGTTGATGTGTGTGTGTGTATTATACAGTTGTTGATGTGTATGTGTGTATTATACAGTTGTTGATGTGTGTGTGTGTATCATACAGTTGTTGATGTGTATGTGTGTATCATACAGTTGTTGAAGTGTGTGTGTGTATCATACAGTTGTTGATGTGTATGTGTGTATCATACAGTTGTTGATGTGTGTGTGTGTATTATACAGTTGTTGATGTGTATGTGTGTATTATACAGTTGTTGATGTGTGTGTGTGTATTATACAGTTGTTGATGTGTGTGTGTGTATTATACAGTTGTTGATGTGTGTGTGTGTATCATACAGTTGTTGATGTGTGTGTGTGTGTATTATACAGTTGTTGATGTGTGTGTGTGTATTATACAGTTGTTGATGTGTGTGTGTGTATTATACAGTTGTTGATGTGTGTGTGTGTATTATACAGTTGTTGATGTGTGTGTGTGTATTATACAGTTGTTGATGTGTATTATACAGTTGTTGATGTGTATGTGTGTATCATACAGTTGTTGTTGATGTGTGTGTGTGTATTATACAGTTGTTGATGTGTGTGTGTGTATTATACAGTTGTTGATGTGTATGTGTGTATCATACAGTTGTTGATGTGTGTGTGTGTGTATTATACAGTTGTTGATGTGTATGTGTGTATCATACAGTTGTTGATGTGTGTGTGTGTATTATACAGTTGTTGATGTGTATGTGTGTATTATACAGTTGTTGATGTGTGTGTGTATTATACAGTTGTTGATGTGTGTGTGTGTATCATACAGTTGTTGATGTGTGTGTGTGTATTATACAGTTGTTGATGTGTGTGTGTGTATTATACAGTTGTTGATGTGTGTGTGTATTATACAGTTGTTGATGTGTGTGTGTGTATTATACAGTTGTTGATGTGTGTGTGTGTGTATTGTACAGTTGTTGATGTGTGTGTGTGTATTATACAGTTGTTGATGTGTGTGTGTGTATTGTACAGTTGTTGATGTGTGTGTGTGTATTATACAGTTGTTGATGTGTGTGTGTGTATTATACAGTTGTTGATGTGTGTGTGTGTATTATACAGTTGTTGATGTGTGTGTGTGTATCATACAGTTGTTGATGTGTGTGTGTGTATTATACAGTTGTTGATGTGTGTGTGTGTATCATACAGTTGTTGATGTGTGTGTGTGTATCATACAGTTGTTGATGTGTGTGTGTGTATTATACAGTTGTTGATGTGTATGTGTGTATTATACAGTTGTTGATGTGTGTGTGTGTATCATACAGTTGTTGATGTGTATGTGTGTATCATACAGTTGTTGAAGTGTGTGTGTGTATCATACAGTTGTTGATGTGTATGTGTGTATCATACAGTTGTTGATGTGTGTGTGTGTATCATACAGTTGTTGATGTGTATGTGTGTATCATACAGTTGTTGATGTGTGTGTGTGTATTATACAGTTGTTGATGTGTATGTGTGTATCATACAGTTGTTGATGTGTGTGTGTGTATTATACAGTTGTTGATGTGTGTGTGTGTATTATACAGTTGTTGATGTGTATGTGTGTATCATACAGTTGTTGATGTGTGTGTGTGTATTATACAGTTGTTGATGTGTGTGTGTGTATTATACAGTTGTTGATGTGTATGTGTGTATCATACAGTTGTTGATGTGTATGTGTGTATCATACAGTTGTTGATGTGTGTGTGTGTATCATACAGTTGTTGATGTGTGTGTGTGTATTATACAGTTGTTGATGTGTGTGTGTGTATTATACAGTTGTTGATGTGTGTGTGTGTATCATACAGTTGTTGATGTGTGTGTGTGTATTATACAGTTGTTGATGTGTGTGTGTGTATTATACAGTTGTTGATGTGTATGTGTGTATCATACAGTTGTTGATGTGTGTGTGTGTATCATACAGTTGTTGATGTGTGTGTGTGTATCATACAGTTGTTGATGTGTGTGTGTGTATCATACAGTTGTTGATGTGTGTGTGTATTATACAGTTGTTGATGTGTTGTTGATGTGTATACAGTTGTTGATGTGTGTGTGTGTATCATACAGTTGTTGATGTGTGTGTGTGTATCATACAGTTGTTGATGTGTGTGTGTGTATTATACAGTTGTTGATGTGTATGTGTGTATCATACAGTTGTGTGATGTGTATGTTGTGTATTATACAGTTGTTGATGTGTGTGTGTGTATTATACAGTTGTTGATGTGTATGTGTGTATCATACAGTTGTTGATGTGTATGTGTGTATTATACAGTTGTTGATGTGTGTGTGTGTATCATACAGTTGTTGATGTGTGTGTGTATTATACAGTTGTTGATGTGTGTGTGTGTATTGTACAGTTGTTGATGTGTATGTGTGTATCATTATACAGTTGTTGATGTGTATGTGTGTATCATACAGTTGTTGATGTGTATGTGTGTATTATACAGTTGTTGATGTGTATGTGTGTATTATACAGTTGTTGATGTGTGTGTGTGTATCATACAGTTGTTGATGTGTGTGTGTGTATCATACAGTTGTTGATGTGTGTGTGTGTATCATACAGTTGTTGATGTGTGTGTGTGTGTGTGTGTGTATTATACAGTTGTTGATGTGTATGTGTGTATCATACAGTTGTTGATGTGTGTGTGTGTGTGTGTATTATACAGTTGTTGATGTGTATGTGTGTATCATACAGTTGTTGATGTGTGTGTGTGTATCATACAGTTGTTGATGTGTATGTGTGTATCATACAGTTGTTGATGTGTGTGTGTGTATCATACAGTTGTTGATGTGTGTGTGTGTGTGTGTGTATTATACAGTTGTTGATGTGTATGTGTGTATCATACAGTTGTTGATGTGTGTGTGTGTATTATACAGTTGTTGATGTGTATGTGTGTATTGTACAGTTGTTGATGTGTGTGTGTGTATCATACAGTTGTTGATGTGTATGTGTGTATCATACAGTTGTTGATGTGTGTGTGTGTATCATACAGTTGTTGATGTTTGTGTGTGTATCATACAGTTGTTGATGTGTGTGTGTGTGTATTATACAGTTGTTGATGTGTATGTGTGTATCATACAGTTGTTGATGTGTGTGTGTGTGTGTGTATTATACAGTTGTTGATGTGTATGTGTGTATTATACAGTTGTTGATGTGTGTGTGTATTATACAGTTGTTGATGTGTGTGTGTGTATTATACAGTTGTTGATGTGTGTGTGTGTATTATACAGTTGTTGATGTGTGTGTGTGTATTATACAGTTGTTGATGTGTGTGTGTGTATTATACAGTTGTTGATGTGTGTGTGTGTGTCATACAGTTGTTGATGTGTGTGTGTGTATTATACAGTTGTTGATGTGTGTGTGTGTATTATACAGTTGTTGATGTGTGTGTGTGTATTATACAGTTGTTGATGTGTGTGTGTGTATTATACAGTTGTTGATGTGTGTGTGTGTATTGTACAGTTGTTGATGTGTGTGTGTGTATTGTACAGTTGTTGATGTGTGTGTGTGTATTGTACAGTTGTTGATGTGTGTGTGTGTATTATACAGTTGTTGATGTGTGTGTGTGTATCATACAGTTGTTGATGTGTGTGTGTATTGTACAGTTGTTGATGTGTGTGTGTGTATTGTACAGTTGTTGATGTGTGTGTGTGTATCATACAGTTGTTGATGTGTGTGTGTGTGTGCATCATACAGTTGTTGATGTGTGTGTGTGTATTATACAGTTGTTGATGTGTGTGTGTGTATCATACAGTTGTTGATGTGTGTGTGTGTGACCACAGGATACCTAGCTTGTTTTTTCAGTCATATGAGATTCATCCTAACTGTAGAGTAGAAAACAGTGTCACACATCTGATTAGGACAGTGCTGTCGGTCAATATAACGACTTAGTCTAGCTATATACTTTCTCCTTCTTCCTCTCATCCCTCTTTTCATCTAATCTACCTGTTTACCTGTTTCCGCTCTTCCTATCTTTCTGTTTTCATCTCTTTCCCTGTCTACCTCTCAGTAGCTGTTGATAAAGGATGAATAGTCCACAGTCACCCATCCTAATCAGCCTTGTATCTGTCCCTCCTCCTCTCATTCACCTCTTCAACATGGAGATAGATGTTGATAGTGGTTAGAACAGAAATATGTGAGACTGAGAGGAGGTTGTTAGGCAAGGACGGCCATTTTAACAGTCTATGAATGTGTTTTTGTTCTGTTTATTTGTTTTCGATTCAATGCAGTGACTCAATCACTCGCTCTGTCTCTCTGTTTGCAGGTGTCTGTCGTGTGTCAATGGCTCGTTCCCCTGCCACTGGTGTAAATACCGCCACATGTGCACTCAGAACGCCAACGACTGCTCCTTCCAGGAGGGCCGGGTGAACGTGTCAGAGGTGAGAGATCCCCCTCTGTCCCAAAATACTGCACATGGTCTCCCTGTGTAACAACCATCTCTTCAGCAACACATTACAGTGATGACACCAGTCAGTGTCATAGCCACTCATACACAGTAAAACCTTTCACAAACATGCACGAACACACACTCACACACACACTTCCTCCCGTTGATGAGAGTGATCCACGTGCTGGCTGATGTCCAGTATTCTCCAGCTGGGCTCTTGGTATTGTCGACCCACCATGCCTGGGCCTCAGAGTGAAGCTATGAGTGGTTCAGCAGGAGCAGTTTAAATAAAAACCAGTCCTGGATTTATGCACTTATAAACAGGCCAGGGTGAATGACTATGCAAATTGTATCGTGTTCTACATTTCCAAATGTTGCATTTGCATGAAAACCAATATCAATCTCATCCCCTGCTCTCTCTCTCACCCTCTCTCTCTCTCTCTCTCTCTCTCTCTCTCTCTCTCTCTCTCCCGGCCTGACCGTGGAATGCCTAGACAAAGTGCACGCTCTGTGGTGTTGTAGAAGAGTGAACTGTTTACTGACACTCCATCACACACACGCACGCACGCACGCACACACACAAACACATTTACACACTGTACAAAAATGTACAAAACAAATCACAAACTCAGTCACACAAATGCCAACTATAACAAACAAACTAATTCTCCTTCACCCTCCAAACCTTAATCTCCCAACCCACTGATCCCTGTGACAATCACCTATTTAAAAGTGTAAATTCACATTTACATCCATGTTAAGTGACCTGGGGGGACGTGAAACCCTGATCTGTTCACACACCGGGTTCTGCTGTTCAGTGCTTCGAGCATCTGGGAATGCACCTGATGTATACATGTGTTTGTCTTGGCTGCGGGCAGAGTAGGTTCCTTATCTCTTCGCTGGCGGAACACCTTTCCCATGCTTCTGGGTTACGTTGTGGTTTATTTATGATATTAATTGGTCATGAGGTATCCTACCTCAATCCAATTAAGGGCCACGGCTTTTATCGCGGTACATGCTCTCTCTCTCTCTCTCTCTCTCTCTCGCTCTCTCTCGCTCTCTCTCGCTCTCTCTCGCTCTCTCTCGCTCTCTCTCGCTCTCTCTCGCTCTCTCTCTCACTTTAAGAGGACATTACATATATTTACAGCTTGGTCTCATAGACTAGACATAACATAGTAAATTAGGATGATATGTTAGAAAGATAGTAATGTGTCTGGTTGGCGTGGTTGGGTAGGTGTTTAACCCGAATGTCTTGCAACCCAAAGGTTGTGTGTTCGAATTTCATCACAGACAACTTTAGCATTTTAGCTAATTGTAACTTCTTACTACTTTTTTTAGCATGTTATCTCAACCTAACCTTAACCCTTTAACCTAACTCCTAACCTTGAACCTAACCTTAACCCCCTAACCCTTAGCCTAGCTAACGTTAGCCACCTAGCTAATGTTAGCCACAACATACACTACATGACCAAAAGTATGTGGACACTTGCTCTTCGAAAATCTCATTCCAAAATCATGGACATTAATATGGAGTTAGTCCCCCTTTTGCTGCTATAACATCCTCTACTCTTCTGGGAAGGCTTTCATCTTGATGTCGGAGCATTGCTGGGAGGACTTGTTTCCATTCAGCCACAAGAGCGTTAGTGAGATCGGGCACTGATGTTGGGCGATTAGGCCTGGCTCGCAGTCGGCATTCCCAATTCATCCCAGTCAAGTTCTTACACAACGATCTCAACCAACCATTGATCAAAGGTGTTTGATGGGGTTGAGGTAAGGGATCTGTGCAGGCCAGTTAAGTTCTTCCACACCGATCTCCACAAACCATTTCTGTATGGACCTCGCTTTGTGCGCAGTGCATTGTCACAATGAAATAGGAAAGGGCCTTCCCCAAACTGTAGCCACAACTTTGGAAGCACAGAATCGTCTAGAATGTCATTGTATGCTGTAGCGTTAAGCTTTCCTTTCACTGGGACTAAGGCGCCTAGCCCGAACCATGAAACAAAGCCCCAGACCATATTCCTCCTCCACCACACTTCATAGTTGGTATTATGCATTTGAACAGGTAGTGTTGTCCTGGCATCCCCCAAACCCTGTTTCGCCCGTGTGGGTGAAATAGCCAAATCCACTAATCTGAGGAGGTGTCCACATACTTTTGTATATATGGTCTATTACACGTATCATACGTCTATCATATGTATGTCGTGTATCATACGTCTATCATATGTATATCGTGTATCATACGTCTATCATATGTATATAGTGTATCATACGTCTATCATATGTATATCGTGTATCATACGTCTATCATATGTATATCGTGTATCATACGTGTATCATATGTATGTCGTGTATCATACGTCTATCATATGTATATAGTGTATCATACATCTATCATATGTATATAGTGTATCATACGTCTATCATATGTATATAGTGTATCATACGTCTATCATATGTATATCGTGTATCATACGTCTATCATATGTATATTGTGTATCATACGTGTATCATATGTATGTCGTGTATCATACGTCTATCATATGTATGTCGTGTATCATACGTCTATCATATGTATATAGTGTATCATACGTCTATCATATGTATATAGTGTATCATACGTCTATCATATGTATATCGTGTATCATACGTCTATCATATGTATGTCGTGTATCATACGTCTATCATATGTATATCGTGTATCATACGTCTATCATATGTATATAGTGTATCATACGTCTATCATATGTATATAGTGTATCATACGTCTATCATATGTATATCGTGTATCATATGTCTATCATATGTATATCGTGTATCATACGTGTATCATATGTATATCGTGTATCATACGTCTATCATATGTATATCGTGTATCATACGTCTATCATATGTATATAGTGTATCATATGTCTATCATATGTATATCGTGTATCATACGTCTATCATATGTATATCGTGTATCATATGTCTGTCATATGTATATCGTGTATCATACGCACATTCATAACATTGTATGAATTGCAATCATATGAAGTGTAATTCATAACATGTCATCGAAATGGATGATGGATATCCACAAATGAATAAAACCATACAAAACGTAACATATCATACTAATTGGAGTTTCTCTGAGATACGTTTATTATATTACGTTTACCCCTGAGTCCAGTTTAGGATTAACATTCTGTTACTGTAAAAACCAATGCTCACTTTCTCACTGCTTGCAAAGCTCCAGTGGAAAACGCAGCAAAGTGTTTAATCTCAGAGAAGAGCATTTGGCATGTGTTCATACAAGGTGGTGGAGGGGCTAGGCTGTGGGGGGGCTGATTTGGGGGAAAGGTTGTGTGAAGGAATTAAGTAACTCTCTAACAGAGCGTAGAGTAAAGGGGGCACAGTTAAGCAGATAAAATGAAGTGTGTTGGTGTTGTGGTGTTGGTCAAAATCGAAGACTAAATATGGCATCAGTCGTGGTACTGTAAGTCAATCGGACAGCTTGTTGTTCCCCCTGAGTTCAGCTGTAATCCAACCAAACCACACACATACTCTGTACTCCCAGCACTGATATGTTTCTCCTTTTGGTGCATAGGTTACCATGGTTACATGGCCAGTCCATCTCAATAGGCGTGTTACACACAGCTGCCCTTATTTTATGTTGCACAATGCCCATGCCTCCATTTTCTTTCTTTTTTGATGGACTTTTTATGCACCGTTGTCGATAACAGAAAGAGTTAACTTGAACCCAAAATGTTTACAAAACAGTAGATTTCAATGGAAAATGGGTTTTGAGTGGGAAGGAAAAGTATGCAACATTTTGACATTATGTGTAAATAAGTCAGAGATTTATTCCATTATCGCTCATTTGCCAAGTCACTCTCAACTGTTATCTTTGTGCCCACTGATATGCCAAAATGCATTTCTCATAGTTGTGTGTCCACCAGCATTGTAACTAAGTCCTCGATGTAATGAGTAACATTTGCAAATCAAATGTATATCAATCAGCATCCGCACGACAGACGATAAACAAAGGCGCACATTAAATCCGACCAGGCAGAAAATTGCTCGAGTAAAGCCGCACTTGAGAAACCCATCAGGAGAAATGAATAAACAAACAAACAAACTAACATTGAAACAAACTAATGTGTTGTCATGGACAGTGGCTGTGGGTTTGTTGGTCTGGTAGAAGTAGTGGCTGTCTGTCTCTCTGTCAGTTTGAAGCCAGTCTCCAACATTGGGATGGAATCAGTACAGAATTGGGATCAGTCAAAGGTTCAAATCTCTGATAGGAGATATATAATATACATACAGTTGAAGTCGGAAGTTTGCATACACTTAGGTTGGAATCATTAAAACTCGTTTTTCAACCACTCCACAATTTTCTTGTCAACAAACTATAGTTTTGGCAAGTAGGTTAGGACATCTACTTTGTGCATTACACAAGTCATTTTTCCAACAATTGTTTACAATTACACTTATAATTCACTGTATCACAATTCCAGTGGGTCAGAAGTTTACATACACTAAGTTGACAGCCTTTAAACAGCTTGAAAAACTCCAGAAAAGTATGTCATGGCTTTAGAAGCTTCTGATAGGCTAATTGACATCATTTGAGTCAATTGGAGGTGTACCTGTGGCTGTATTTCAAGGCCTACCTTCAAAATCAGTGCCTCTTTGCTTGACATCATTGGAAAATCAAAAGAAATCAGCCAAGTCCTCAGAAAAATTGTAGACCTCCACAAGTCTGGTTCATCCTAGGGAGCCGCTCATTAAGGAAAGGCTGCTCATTAAGGAAGAAGCCACTGCTCCAAAACAGCCATAAAAAAAACAGACTACGGTTTGCAACTGCACATGGTGTCAAAGATTGTACTTTTTGGAGAAATGTCCTCTGGTCTGATGAAACAAAAATGTAACTGTTGGCCATAATGACCATTGTTATGTTTGGAGGAAAAAGGGGGAAGCTTTCAAGCTGAAAATCCCCATCCCAACCGTGAAGCACGGTGGTGGCGGCATCATGTTGTGGGGGTACTTTGCTGCAAGAGGGACTGGTGCACTTCACAAAATAGATGGCATCATCTGGATGGACAATGATGTGGATATATTGAAGCAACATCTCAAGACATCAGTCAGGAAGTTCAAGCTTGGTCGCAAATGGGTCTTCCTAATGGACAATGACCCCAAGCATTTTTCCAAAGTTGTGGAAAAATGGCTTAAGGACAACAAAGTCAAGGTATTGGAGTGGCCATCACAAAGCTCTGACCTCAATCCCATGGGAAATTTGTGGGCAGAACTGAAAACGCGTGTGCGAGCAAGGAGGCCTACAAACCTGACTCAGTTACACCAACTCTGTCAGGAGGAATGGGCCAAAATTCACCCAACTTATTGTGGGAAGCTTTTGCAAGGCTACCTGAAATGTTTGACCCAAGTTAAATAATTTAAAGGCAATGCTACCAAATACTAATTGAGTGTATGTAAACTTCTGACCCACTAGGAATGTGATGAAAGAAATAAAATCTGAAATAAATCATTCTCTCTACTATTATTCAGACATTTCACATTCTTAAAATGAAGTGGTTATCCTAACTGGCGTAAGACAGGGAATTTTTATTAGGATTAAATGTCAGGAATTGTGAAAAACTGAGTAAATGTATTTGGCTAAGATGTATGTAAACTTCCGACTTATCCAAAACCTGATTATACCATAAGTCCCTATGGAGTTCCTTACATTCAGTTACACTGTATTATATCACCCATTAGGGAATAATGGGTGATACTTTTCCTTGTCCAATTTAGAACCATTAGAGCAGCTTTGGCTGTACAGATGTAAAAATGGAGAAGTCTGGATAAACTAACATGAGTCTATCTGCTGCTAATTAGAAGATGTATCAAAGTGACAGAGTGAAGTAATGTGCATCTCTGTTCTCCTCCTGCAAGATACAGTATTACACGCTAGGCTAGCTTTGGTTGACTCTTATATGGTAGTTAATGCATGTTGTCATTGATTGTAATGAGATAGCATGTGTAGAGTTGCATATCGGTCTGATAAAGTATGTACAGGGCCTTTAGAAAGTATTCACACCACTTTGCTTTTTTGTTATGTTACAAAGTGGGATTCAAATGGATTTAATTGTCTTTTTTTTGTCAAAGAATACTCTGTAATGTCAAAATTAGAGAAATATTACAACATTAGATAAGTATTCAGCCCCCTGAGTTAATACATGTTTGAATCGATTGCAGTTGTGAGTCTTTCTAGGTAAGTTTTCCACACCTGGTTTGTGCGACATTTGCCAATTATTCTTTTAAAAATTCTTCAAGCTCTGTCGAATTTGTTGTTGATTATTGCTAGACAACCATTTTCAGATCTTGCAATAGATTTTCAAACAGATGTAATTCAAAACTGTAACTCTGCCACTCAGGAACATTCACTGTCTCAGTGGTAAGAAACTCCAGTGTAGATTTGCCCTTGTGTTTTAGCTTATTGTCCTGCTGAAAGGTGGATTCCTCTCCCAGGGTTTGGTGGAAAGCAGACTGAACCAGGTTTTTCTCTCGGATTTTGCTTGTGCTTAGCTCCATTTATTTTTTATCCTGAAAACCTCCCCAGTCTTTAATTATTACAAGCATACCCATACCATGATGCAGCCACCACTATGCTTAAAAATATGGAGAATGGTAATCCGTAATGTTGTATTGGATTTGCCTCAAACATAATACTTTTGTATTTAGGACAAAAAGTTCCTTGCTTTGCCATATTTTTTGCTTGTGAAATCTGGTTTCCTTCCTCTCCAACAATAGAGTTAAGAAGGACGCCTGGAACTGGGTGTATTGATACACATTCCAAATGAATAACTTCACCGTGCTCAAAGGGATATTCAATGTCTGCTTTGTTTTACCCATCTGCAATAGGTGCCCTTCTTTGCGAGGCGTCGTACATTTCGCTGGTCTTTGTGGTTGAATTAGTGTTTGAAATTCACTGCTTGACTGAGGGACCTTACAGAAAATTGTATGTGTTTTGTTGGTTACAGAGATGAGGAAGTCATTAAACAGATCACGAGAGAGAGTCCATGCAACTTATTATGTGACTTGTTAAGCACATTTTTAGTCCTGGACTTATTTAGGCTTGTCTTTACAATTGGGTTGAATACTTATTGACTCAAGGCATTTCAGCTTTTCATTTTTAATACATTTGGATTTTTGGGGGAAAAACATGATTCCAATTTGACATGATGAGTTATTGTGTGTAGGCTAGTGACACAAAAATCTAAATGGAATCCATTTTAAATTCAGGAAGTAACACAACAAAATGTGGAAAAATGCAATAGTTTCTGAAGTTACTGTTTTCATGCATTTAGACAGACATCCTCAGTGCCACCTGTCTCTCCTCCATGTCTGCCAAGCATCTTTCCTTCCTTCCCTCAAATTTACAATCTGTCTCATCTGGCTTTTTTCCCCCTCTTCCCTCTCTCGTCTCTCTGATGTTGTGAAAGCATTTCTCCTGTGAGTACACACAGGCATGCACACACACTAGAGGAAGTGTGTCCAACGACGACGTCTTGGGAAGCTGCAGTAGCGCTACAGTAAACAGACTGTGAACAGGCGAGGGAGGAGAAGGCCTGCCAAAGAGCCCCGGCTCCAACTCTCCGCCCTGCTCAACTTTGGCTGTCTCCATCCCCAATGTCACGGCTCAGAACAGACCAGCCAACTCCATCACTACTGCAGCCAGCCTAACGGAATGGGACAAACGTCCGAGACTGTAGCTTTAATTCTTTGGAATGTTAAATTAGCGAAAGCCGGTACCTTGGTACATGGTCTCTCACCTTCCGCCGTTAGATATGGGTTCTCCCCACTGTGCTGCGACACTGGCACTGGACAAACTTCTTCTCTAGCTCTCCCTGGCAGGGGTAGCTGAGTGCCAGGCTGCCCTCCCTTCGGTTCTCCCAGGCGCAGCCCCCTGCTCAGGGATCCAAGCCGGCCACTGATCTCGCCTACTTTAATTATTCAAAGTGTATTAAATCTTCATTTCTAGATGCCTCAGATCGTTCTAATGGAGGCTGGGGATCATTTCTACACAGAGGAGAGGAGTTGAGATCCTGGTGAAGGCTTCTTCATGTGGGGTTTGGTCCAATGACACCACCAGGGCCAGCTCCACTTCCTGTGTTTTCTCTTTAATAATTCCCAGTCATCTAATGCTGCTGTCCTAGTTCTCCCCTTCAGAGAAAGTACTGACTCTACAGCTCCCAGCATAATACGTGGTCAGTGATCATGTTTCATGTTTGGTGCAAAGCATGTTCTTTGTACAGTTTATACAATATCCTTAAGAGTATATTGACCTACCCGTGTGTCAGTCTTAGTAACACAATGAAACAATCCCCATCAAAATGAGTCGGTTTCAGCTTGAGATATGTTTGTTGTTGTTGCATGGGCTGCGTGTCAATTCAACACCGCTGACGTCGCCCTTCCACGTCTCCGTTGTAAAGTGGCTGAGCTCCAGTGGTGTTTATCAGACCATGAGACATCCTCACCAAAACGTCTGTAGCATCCCAACCGTTTGGCTACAAACTATTATGACCAGTCTATGGAGAGATGAGACTCTCCGTTTTCCTCTACGACCCCCACAAGTGTCATGGGACTCATTTGAAGGTAACCCATACAAACAAATGTAAAAAAGTATGGAGGTAGTTTAGTGCCAACAACAACAAGGGGTTAAATATGTGTCCCCCAAAAAATGTAATACCTAAAGGGGTCCTAAAACTCAAAATCAAACAGCTTAGTTATCAAACAGGTATCAAACATTTTTTATACAATTATTTGATCAAATATTGAATTTGGACGTTAAGATCCACCCCCCCCCCCCATGAAGATTCAGTTACAGTATGTGGATACTATCTGTGACTCCGTAGCAGATTTCTGACCTGGCGTATCTCATCTCTCCCTACTCTCCTTGCTCCTCCACATTAGGGCCCAGGAGTGGGCAGACACTCCAAAAGCCGTTTCATGGTTCAAATTCCCTTTCATTTTACCGCTGAGCTCCTCTGAGAGGTTCATGGTGTCCTATCAAGCATAGTTCTATCACCGTGTCTCACTAGAGGAAGAGACCTTGGGAACTTTCTTCATGCTACCCATCGAGTGTTACTCTTTACAACTTTCGTCTCACTAATATAATTACATAGTTACATAATATAGTTCTGTTTATTGTTGTTTGTCACACTGTTGTCTTATGATCGAAACACAATATCAATTGTCTGAGCTTGCTGAGTTTTTCCTAGCATCAGATATGAATAGCACCCTGTGTAATGAGCTGGTGTATCTGCAGTAACACACACCTCTGGGAGTCGGTTCTGAAAGCTTAAATCGATTTATCACATTTATTCAAGTCTCTGCATGCAGCCCAGATACAGTTTGACAGAAACAGACAGGCCAATCTCTGATAAAAACAAAGCCCAGAGTTCCATTTTGTTTGGCTCTAAACAGCTCAGCTCTGTCCAAATGAAGAGGCCAGCAGGGCACAATTGGATTCTGTAGGGAGCGGTAGGCAGGCCTGAAATCACTGAGAGGGCTTGGTTGTGTTGATGGATATGATATGCTGCTCGCTGGCCCCCTTGACCTGTCGGCACATTATTCTTAGGAGAAATCTATGGGGACGTGTATTGGCTCGCATGAAACCCAGCAAATCTCAGAGTGAGATCATTTTATTCAGCATCGCTCTGTCTGTGTCTCCCTTGAGAGAGACAGTCATCATATCAGAGTCCTTTTTAGCTCTTCCCCTCTGTCTGTCTCTCATTCCCCTCTGTCTGTCTGTCTCCCGTTCCCCTCTGTCTGTCTGTCTCCCGTTCCCTTCTGTCTGTCTCCCGTTCCTCTTTGTCTGTCTCCCGTTCCTCTTTGTCTGTCTCCCGTTCCTCTTTGTCTGTCTCCCGTTCCTCTTTGTCTGATGTGGGTCCTGCTCCTTGCTCATGGGATGTATCAGTGATGCAGTGGTTTGTGTCTGTAATATTTATTTTTCATCTAGACAAGACAGTTAAGAACAAATTCTTATTTTCAATAACAGCCTAGGAACAGTGGGTTAACTGCCT
>NC_088229.1:26085328-26097828 GCF_036934945.1 Oncorhynchus masou masou
GGTAAACCATTGTTCCATTGTACTCTGGAAGAGTGCAATCTGATACACACTTTCAACTCTGTTTTGACACCTGTCAGGACTGGCAATGAAATAGTTTCTATTTTTTCTCCACCTCTTTTTGTTGATCTCTTTTTTTTCTCCTTCTCTTGCCCTCAACGTGTGTGCATCACCAGTTCCCTTCTGAACGTGGCAGGTCTCATGGTTCTGGATGATCCGTAATGAGAACCAGAGGTTGGGAGGTTGCGGTCTGTCTCTGTGCCCCAGCTGGATGGCAATGTCTGGGGCTGATGGTTGAGTTTGGCTGGGCTGGGTGCTGAGTGCTGCAGGATGTGGTTCTGGCTTGGCCCGCAGTGTTGATCCAGCACACTCCGGGTCTACGACCCTCCAGTCCATGTAATGCACCAGGCCTCTGAGGTTTCTGCTGCAGGCATGCAGGCCATGTGTTGGCACAGTTGGGGCCAGAGTGTGATTCAGACTGAGGAGTTAGCAGTCTGTCTGTCTCTGTCTCTGCACTGTCTGGCCAGAGACACGTGTTTTACATACCACAGAGGGAGGCTGCGGTTTGCCTGACTCACGCTACCCAGACAGTCTGCGATAGCAGCGTTACACTGGTTTGAGGGAAGAGGACTGTTTCACTTCTTTGTCCTGGGGACAGACACAAATGCACACACACACACACACACACACACACACACACACACACACACACACACACACACACACACACACACACACACAACTTTACTTCTCCTTTCTTCCTGAAGTCAGTCCCTATCAGAGGCTGGAGGCAGTTCATTAAGCGTGTTGTTTACGCTTGTCTGTTCCCACCTGTGTGCAGTGAATACTAAAGCCAGGCTACCAGCACAACGTCTCGTTCGGACTCAGAGCAGCCCGCCTGGAATTGATCCTTCTCCCTCTTCGCTGCCTTAGAATTGGGGATTCATTCACAAGCCCCATTATTCTTGTTTCGCTATTTGGGTTTGTGTATCACCCAATTCCATTACATCCAATGATTTTCTTTGCCCAATGGCTTCCGATTCAAATTGCAATTTCAAGTCATTACCTGCACTTAATTTAACGCTGGTTTGGCAAAGCACAAACTGATACACAAATATACGATGCTGAGCTTACGGTAATAGTGATTCAAGAAATTAAAGTTCCAATGAATATTTTGGGATTGTTGGTATGAAAGGCCAATAGAGCACCCATATTTATTAGTCATCTGGACCTTCCTTATCCTCAGTAGTAGTCTCCGTATTGTCCTGAGGCGAATCCTAAACATTTCTTCAAGCTTAGTATCAAGAGTCTTTCATTGTCTCTAACATAGTAATTGAAGATGGAAGCAAGGCTGTCCAGAGATTGCATCATACTCTATTTATTCAGCAAAGGAGAGAAGAGGAGAGGAGATGAGAGAAAAGGAGAGGAGAGCAGAATAAGGGAGAGGAGAGGTGAATAGGGGAAGGAAGAGTAGAGGGTAGGAGAAAGAGGGAGGGAGGGAGGGGGGGGGAGGGAGGGAGGGAGGGAGGGAGGGAGGGAGGGAGGGGAGGGAGGGTGGGAGGGAGGGAGGGGAGGGAGGGAAGAGGAGAGGGTAGGAGAGGGTAGGAGAAAGAGGGAGGGAGGGAGGGAGGGAGGGAGGGAGGGAGGGAGGGAGGGAGGGAGGGAGGGAGGGAGGGAGGGAGGGAGGGAGGGAGGGGAGAGGTGAATAGGGGAAGGAAGAGGAGAGGGTAGGAGAAAGAGGGGGGAAAGAGGGTGTGAGAGGAGGGAGGGTAGGAGAGGAGGGGAGATTAGGGCAAAGGAGGAGAGCGGAGAGGAAACGAGGAGAGCTGTGGTGGAACACAGTTTAATAACAAGACTGCAGCCGCAGGCAATTAAATCTGCAGCCCAATAGAAGAGCCTGGCTGCCTGGTGTCACAGAGCCCTGTGTTGGCTTCTGAACAGGAGTCTGTTTACACAGCCCAGCTCATGATAAGAAACTTCACTCACACACCGGGATGATATGGTCAGTGTTGTCTATAGAGTATACTATAGATAATAGTTTGCCAGACCTGGAACTTTCATATTATGTTTGAAATTCGTCAAATGTCTACGAATGTTGATATTGGAGTAGTTTTAGCTTAAGGTACAGTTTTATTGTACATTTTTTAGATTTAGGCTTGGCTCTTCATTTTTCCTGCTGACAAAGGTTGTCTGCTGTCTGGACTTGTTTGTCTAGCTTATTGGCATTGACTCATTTGAATAGGAAGAGTAAGAACACATTTCATTCACTCACATTACCATGGTACTGTTCGTGTTTTTGCCTTGTAGCTGTTTGGAATAGTAATATTCATTGTTTACAGCCTGTTTCTAAATCTGGTGTGGGAGAAGATGGCGTCTATTAGTTAAATGCAACTATTTCAACAAATACATTTTTCCTTTGCCAAGTGTGTCCGTGGTTGCCCATCTCCTGTTCATTGATGTATATCTTAAGCTGCCCATTGCTCTGTTCCTGTTCGCTCCAGTGCCCCTGTGTTGGGGTCAGGGCCAGGAGAAGAGACCAGACAGCACGGACTGCTCTTCCCATTGATTGCCTGGACTGGATTTGAATGGACTGGCTCTTTTGCCCAGACCCTGCCAAAACCTTTAAATGACATAAACACTAGAATAGCTTCATTTTGTTTATTTTTTTCGCACTGTCTTGCTAATCGGTTGGCATGGCAATGACCTCTGTGGTCGCTCATCTGCCCCCCCTCCCCCTCCAGACACATGCCGGTTTCTCTGAGCAATTAGGGCCATTACATGACTTCATGCAATTAGAAATACTGCATTCCTCTGTCTTCCTCACAGTTGGTTGTGTCTGTACATGTTGTATAACTCTGTGCTTAAAGCTCAAACACTGAGCATCAAGACCGCTTTCAAAATCACTAATGCCATCTACCGTACAACTGCATTGCTATATTTACACGTCATGGCTCGTCCAACATCTCATTCCAAAATCATGGTGTTACGATAACTAGGAGTGGTGGGTGGAATCAGGCACAGAGAGCAGGGTTCAGTCGTTTGTCAAATTTATTCACCAGCGCAACAAAAACGGTCACGCCAACACACAGGGCGTATATAAGTTGCCAGTCCAAACAACAGGACAGAAATAGTCCAGCGAATAACGACAAGAACAAAATAACACCATCCAACACAGAGTAACAAGAAACAAGCCCGCACAAATACCCAGCAGGCCTAGTGCCCTTAAATACCCTACAAACAAACCCTAATACAAAACAGGTGTACCCAATTAACCAATAACCAAAAACAAACGGAAAGGGAATCGCTGGCAGCTAATAGGCCGGAGACGACGACCGCCGAGCCCCGCCCGAACAGGAAGAGGCAACATCCTCGGCGAGGTTCGTGACACATGAGCATTAATATGGAGTCGGTCCCCCCTTTGCTGCAATAACAGCCTCCACTCTTCTGGGAAGGCTTACAACTAGATGTTTAAACATTGCTGGGGGACTTGCTTCCATTCAGCCACAAGAGCATTAGTGAGGTCGGGCACTGTTGCTGGGTGATTAGGCCTGGCTCGCAGTCGATGTTCCCAATTCATCCTAGTCAAGGTTTACATACCGATTTCGAACCAACCATTTCTGTATGGACCTCGCTTTGTGCACGGGGGCATTGTCATGCTGAAACAGGAAAGGGTCAACCCCAAACTGCCACAAAGTTGGAATAACGGAATCGTCTAGAATGTCATTGTATGCTGTAGCGTTTCCCTACCCTGGAACTAAGGGGCCTAGCCTGAACCATGAAAAACAGCTCCAGACCAGACCTCCTCTACCAAACTTTACAGTTTTCACAATGCATTCGGGCAGGTAGCGTTCTCCTGGCCTCTGCCAAACTTAGATTCGTTCGTCGGACTGCCAGACCCATTTCATAAAGCTCCCGACGAACAGTTATTCTGCTGATGTTGCTTCCAGAGGCAGTTTGGAACTCGATATTTGTATTTGTATTTATTATGGATCCCCATTATGTGCAGCCAAAGCAGCAGCTACTCATCCTGGGGTCCAGCAAAATTAAGGCAGTTTATACCATTTTAAAACATTACAATACATTCACAGATTTCACAACACACTGTGTACCCTCAGGCCCCTACTCCACCACTACCACATATCTACAATACAACATCTATGTGTACATGTGTGTATAGTGTATATGTTATCGTGTGTGTGTGTGTGTGTGTGTGTGTGTGTGTGTGTGTGTGTGTGTGTGTGTGTGTGTGTGTGTGTGTGTGTGTATAGTGTATATGTTATCGTGTGTGTGTGTGTGTGTGTGTGTGTGTGTGTGTGTGTGTGTGTGTGTGTGTGTGTGTGTGTGTGTGTGTGTGTGTGTGTATAGTGTATATGTTATCGTGTGTGTGTGTGTGTGTGTGTATAGTGTATATGTTATCGTGTGTGTGTGTGTGTGTGTGTGTGTGTGTGTGTGTGTGTGTGTGTGTGTGTATAGTGTATATGTTATCGTGTGTGCATGTATGTGTGTGTGTGTGTGTGTGTGTATAGTGTATATGCTATCGTGTGTGCATGTATGTGTCTGTGCCAATGTTTGTGTTGCTTCACAGTCCCCGCTGTTCCATAAGGTGTTTTTTATCTGTTTTTAAAATCTAATTTCACTGCTTGCGTCAGTTACTTGATGTGGAATAGAGTTCCATGTAGTCATGGATCTATGTTGTACTGTGCGCCTCCCATAGTCTGTTCTGGACTTTGGGACTGTGAAGAGACCTCTTGTGGCATGTCTTGTGGGGTAGTGAATGTTGCAATGGAGAACAGACCATTTTTACGCACTATGTGTTTCAGCACTGTCCCGTTCTGTGAGCTTGTGTGGCCTACCACTTCTCAGCTGAGACGTTGTTGCTCTTAGACGTTTTGACTTCCCAATACAGCTCTTACAGTTGACCGGGGCAGCTCTATTAGGGCAGAAATAGTTGGAAAGGTGCCATTCTATGACAGTGCCACATTGAAAGTCACTGAGCTCTTCAGCACAGGCTATTCTACTGCCAATGTTTGTGGAGATTGCATGGCTGTGTGCTCATTTCTTTATTTTTTCTTTTTACAGTTGTCAGCAATGTGTGTGTCTGAAATAGCCGATATCCACTAATTTGAAGAAGTATGTCCACATACTTTTGGCCATGTAGTGCACTTTTCCAGTCCAGTAAATGTCCAGTCCTCCATTTCCTTAGTTCGAGCTGCTTACAGAATAGAAGCCTAACCACTGTCTCTCTCCCTGTTCCCAGGAGTGTCCCCAGATCCTGCCATCCACCCAGATCTACATCCCCGTGGGGGTGATGAAGCCCATCACCCTACTGGCTAAGAACCTGCCTCAGCCCCAGTCTGGACAGAGGAACTACGAGTGTATCTTCCACATCCAGGGAGCCACCTACAGTGTCACCGCCCTGCGCTTCAACAGCACCAGCATCCAGTGTCAGAGGACCTCGGTGAGTACCATACCTGAGTACCATACCTGTCCTGTCTTATTCTGCTGTCCTCTGCACTACCACCCGCAACCCAACCACCATCCTAGTCATAGGTAATGCATGATAGAGGTTGTGTTTGTTTCTGTGTGTGTCTCTCTGTGTGTATCAGTGTGATCACCTTCCTTTAAAAAAAATGAGATGCCAGTCTGAGTGTCTCTATCTTCTTGCTCTTACCTCCCTTTGGGTCCCCCCTCCTCTCTCCCCTGTTCTTTTGATATATTTACTCTGCCCATTTAGTTATAATAAAACCAGCAGCACCCATCCTCAGCCATTATATACCATGCTCTCCTTTCTCCCACCTCCCTCTTTCCTGCTCTCTCCTGTCCTCTCTCCCCTTTCTCTCTGTCACTGTCTCTCTTTCTCTCTCTCTCTCTCTCTCTCTCTCTCTCTCTCTCTCTCTCTCTCTCTCTCTCCTCTGTTCCCCCCCTCTCTCTCTCTCTCTCTCTCTCTCTCGCTCTCTCTCTCTCTCTCTCCTCTGTCCCCCCCTCTCTCCCTCTCTCTCTCCCTCTCTCTCTCTCCCTCTCTCTCTCTCTCTCTCTCTCCTCTGCTTCCCTCCTCTCTCTCTCACACTCTCTCTCGCTCTCTCTCTCTCCCTCTCTCTTCCTCTCTCTCTCCCCTGTTTCCCTCCTCTCTCTCTCCCTCTCTCTCTCTCTCTCTCTCTCTCTCTCCCTCTCTCTCCTCTGTTTCCCCACTCTCATCTCTCTTTTTCTCCCATTGAGCCGTAGGTTTGTCCAGCTAGCTCAGCCTGGGTGGACAGTGCTGTAACCATTCAGGCCTGATGAAACACGCAGCTGTATATTTGCTTTGACGGACTGCCGCCCATCTGCAGTCATTAACGGGTAGAGTGGTCCCGTGCGTTTGACAGTGGCATGACACTCGTCTGCACTCCTTTATTGATGCCCATTATAGTACTCTCTCTCCCCTCTCACTCGAGAAACTCTTGGCACTTCTGAAGGGAACCTAATTACGCAGCTAAGAGCGCGAGGAGAGCTGTCTCACTAAATAGGCCTTTATCGACTGTTTGCTGTCGCAGCCATTTCAAATCAACAGCCTCTGCCCGCTCAGCCAATGGCATGCCATTTCTCCATTGGATATGAGCAGCAGACAAAGCGATATGGGTGTAAACAATCAGCTAGGGCTGCCAAGCAACTGACTATACAATAAGGGGATCATTGTAGCTGTCTCATGGTAACAGACAGCATGATATGTTGTTATGGTTAGTATGCATCATGTTTATAATGTACGTTTTTCAGCTTGTAGAGCGAGGCTAGTCCAACCTGCATCCCTCTACCGTCTCTGTGTAGTCAGTCAGTTAGTCAGTCAGTCAGTCAGGTCAGTCAGTCAGTAAGTCAGGTCAGTCAGGTCAGTCAGTCAGTCAGGTCAGTCAGTCAGTCAGTCAGTCAGTCAGTCAGTCAGTCAGTCAGTCAGTCAGTCAGTCAGTCAGTCAGTCAGGTCAGTCAGTCAGTCAGTCAAGTCAGTCAGTCAGGTCAGTCAGTCAGTCAGTCAGTCAGGTCAGTCAGTCAGTCAGTCAGTCAAGTCAGTCAGTCAGTCAGGTCAGTCAGTCAGGTCAGTAAGTCAGTCAGTCAGTCAGTCAGTCAGGTCAGTCAGTCAGTCAGGTCAGTCAGATCAGTCAGTAAGTCAGTCAGGTCAGTCAGGTCAGTCAGGACAGTCAGTCAGTCAGTCAGTCAGTCAGTCAGGACAGTCAGTCAGTCAGTCAGTCAGGACAGTCAGTCAGTCAGTCAGGACAGTCAGGACAGTCAGTCAGTCAGGTCTGTCAGGTCAGTCAGTCAGGTCTGTCAGGTCAGTCAGTCAGTCAGGACAGTCAGTCAGTCAAGTCAGGTCAGTCAGTCAGGTCAGTCAGGACAGTCAGTCAGTCAGTCAGTCAGTCAGGACAGTCAGTCAGTCAGTCAGGACAGTCAGTCAGTCAGTCAGTCAGGACAGTCAGTCAGTCAGTCAGGTCTGTCAGGTCAGTCAGTCAGGTCTGTCAGGTCAGTCAGTCAGTCAGGTCAGTAAGTCAGTCAGTCAGGTCAGTCAGTCAGTCAGTCAGTCAGGTCAGTCAGTCAGATCAGTCAGTAAGTCAGTCAGGTCAGTCAGTCAGTCAGTCAAGTCAGGTCAGTCAGTCAGGTCAGTCAGGACAGTCAGTCAGTCAGTCAGTCAGTCAGTCAGGACAGTCAGTCAGTCAGTCAGTCAGTCAGTCAGGTCTGTCAGGTCAGTCAGTCAGGTCTGTCAGGTCAGTCAGTCAGGACAGTCAGTCAGTCAGTCAGGACAGTCAGTCAGTCAGTCAGGTCTGTCAGGACAGTCAGTCAGTCAGGTCAGTCAGTCAGGTCTGTCAGGTCAGTCAGTCAGTCAGGTCTGTCAGGTCAGTCAGTCAGGACAGTCAGTCAGTCAGTCAGTCAGTCAGTCAGTCAGGTCAGTCAGGTCTGTCAGGTCAGTCAGTCAGTCAGGACAGTCAGTCAGGTCAGTCAGTCAGGTCTGTCAGGTCTGTCAGGTCAGTCAGTCAGTCAGTCAGTCAGTCAGTCAGTCAGTCAGTCAGTGTGCTGCTGGTGGCAGAGGGAGGCAGGGAGACACACTGTAACATGTCTTTGCCACTACTCAGCAAGCCAGACAAGCTGGCAATTTTAATATGGAACGGCAATTTCAGTCGTGTTCATTTCCACAGTGAAATCACATCAGTTAAATTAGAACCAATTACTTAACATTCTGTGATTTTAGCGTGAGTGCAGCATGTCTCTGTTCAGAGCTTTCTTATTAAAGGAAGTTATTAGCATATTTACAGTGGCACGGGGTGGTCATACGGAAGGAAGACCACAGCTTTTTGCAACTTGTCAGACAGAACCAAGTTCCTTTAACATGCCATCACTGTACCCGCCAGCCCCCATTCAGCCCTCAAGGATGCTCGTTCCCTCTCACTGGCCACGTCACTTTACTGAACCAGTCCACTTCTCTCACTGAGGGCAGAATAAACAGTGCAGGCAGATCTCCAGGTAGAACCTGAAGCAGTGCACCAGCCTTGACCTGTGATGGAGCCCCAGATAGATCCTCTCATCCTTAGATCAGGAGTAGTTAGTTGTCGGCGTGTGCTTGTGGTGTATTGACCTCTTCGTCTCTAAAATGCGAACAGTTAATAAAACATGAACATTCGTTAAGGGAGCGAGAGATGGAGAGAGAGAGAGAGCGAGAGATGGAGAGAGAGAGAGATGGAGAGATGGAGAGAGAGAGAGATGGAGATGGAGAGAGAGAGCCAGGCGGATCGATTGAATAAACAAGAGAGGTGCACTGTAGTGTGTTCTGCCGTGTGCTGTGGACTATCATTGAGTTTATTAGCTCATCGGCCCGTCTCTCTGCTGACCAGAGAACAGAGGATACAGCACATCCATCCTGCTCTAGTGTTTACACTGTAGAGACACTCTAGTCAACCTAGTGTTTACCATCAATCTCCAGAGTGGCGTGGTGGTGTATGTGTGGATGGATGGATTCATGTGTCACGCCTTGGTCTTAGTATTTTGTGTTTTAGTTAATTAGTTGGTCAGGCCAGGGTGTGACATGGGTTTATTGTTTGTTGTAATTCTTAGTGGGGTTTTTTAGTTATTGGGATTGTAGCTGATTAGGGGTGTGTGTTGTATAGGTTTGGCTGCCTGAGGCGGTTCTCAATCAGAGTCAGGTGATTCTTGTTGTCTCTGATTGGGAACCGTATTTAGGTAGCCTGGGTTTCACTTTGTATTTCGTGGGTGATTGTTCCTGTCTCTGTGTTAGTGTTCACCAGACAGGCTGTATAGGTTTTTCACGTTCCGTTTGTTGTTTTTGTTATTTCTTGTATCGTCATTTGTTATATTAAAAACATGAGTAACCAACATGCTGCATTTCGGTCCGACTCTCTTTCGACAAACGAAGAACGCCGTTACATCATGTGTATCGACGGAGCATGTTGGAGTGTGTGTGTGCGTGTGCGTGTGCGTGTGTGTGTGCGTGTGTGTGTGTGAGTGTGTGTGTGTGCGTGAATAGGTCTTGCAGACACAGAGGACTGGGTTGGAGAGTTATCATCAACCCTGCTGAGCACCGACACCTTCTCTTAGTAAGAAATGCATGGCAATTAAAATGGGCTGCTGAGGCCAAGCTAACCCATAAGGATGATGTCATTCATGATCTAACTAGCTCATATCCTGTATCTGTAGGTCAGTTTTAGAGTCCTTCCAGCATACTATGTTATCACTTAGAGTGGAGAGGGAGAGCCAGAAGGAGAGCTTGGAGCACAGAGGAGAAATACAGAGAGATCATATCAGGGAAAGCTTCATCATATTGGCTTCCTCTCTGGGAGATGGTTGGCCTCTCTCTCCCCTCTAGAACCCCCCCCCCCCCCCCACACACACAATGATTGAACTGGGATGAGGAGGGGAGATCTTGTCCAGGATCTCCCCTTCAGCAGCTTCAGTCTCTCAGCCTTGGTAGGAAAAGGACGAGGCCTGTCAGGTGGCTTTGATAGGATCTAAGTCATTCCCGTGCAGATAACATGATGATGAATTGTATTGGTCCAGCAGAGCGACTGGCAACCCTGGGATCACCGCAGGTCCCTTCAACTGAGGGACAAAGAAAATGGTAGTAGAGGGTGAGAAGGAAAGGATGGGTCGTCTAATGAAACGAGGGAACAGAGAAGCTGGAGAGATGTGCTTTTATATGAGGGAGAGAGAAGCATAGAGAGAATAACAGAAAGAAAGGGGTGGGGGTTGTGTTACAGAACAGAATGTAAGGTGATTGGTCCCAGCATCATGCTCCATGCTCCGGGGGCGGTCCTACAGCCACTACTGCTGTGTGTTTATTGCCTGCAGGGTAGTACAATACTCCCGCCTGGCCTGACCGCTCCGTCCCTCTCTTCCACTCTCCACCCCCACCACCATGGACCCAGGGCTGGAGAGGACAGGTTGGTCCACTTAACTGTAAACTCTGTTTGGTGCTGTGTTTCCTCCATTCCTCAGAGCCCATTGGGCGGGAGAAGAAGACACACACACAGACTCCACAGAGTACCATTCTCCACAGGTACTATCATGTATTACCTGTGGAGGACACACACAGCCTAGTCTGGCCATGTCTCAGATCTGAGAAGGATAGAGCCAATAAGACCTGTTCACTGTCTGTTTATGCATTATTGAACCTAGTGCTGGCATTTAACACACAATCGCACATTCTTGCACAGCAGGGACATACACTCACATGCCTCGATACACATTCATGGACACATAAATACATACACTACTGTATGTATAGATAGCATACACAGTTCTCCAGCGGGGCTTAAAACTCCACAATCAGGCATATGGAAATGCTTCCCATGAACACTCTAACTAGCTTTACCAGACTCTGGACGCTCAGCATCAGCACAATATTGGCCCGATTTTTAAGTGATTTATGATACAACCAGAATTGCTTGTGCATCTAGATTCTGGTCGACATATTAATGTATTTATATTACACAGGCATGCTAACATACAGGCACACGTGTACGCGTAAACCCAGAGAAAACATACACGCGCCATATAATAAGAAATCTTTCATGCAGCAACTTAATTTTATTCAATTCAAATGCTGCTGGGGTATGTTCCATTGGCTCATAAATGGAATAGAAACACAGGTCAATTCCTGCCCCACGTAAGACAGACAGACAGACAGACAGACAGACAGACAGACAGACAGACAGACAGACAGACAGACAGACATAAAGAGACAAAGAGAGAGAAACAGGTAAATTCCTGCCCCACGTAAGACAGACAGACAGACAGACAGACATAAAGAGACAAAGAGAGAGAAACAGGTAAATTCCTGCCCCACGTAAGACAGACAGACAGACAGACAGACAGACAGACAGACAGACAGACAGACAGACATAAAGAGACAAAGAGAGAGAAACAGGTCAATTCCTGCCCCACGTAAGACAGACAGACAGACAGACAGACAGACAGACAGACAGACAGACAGACAGACAGACATAAAGAGACAAAGAGAGAGAAACAGGTCAATTCCTGCCCCACGTAAGACAGACAGACAGACAGACAGACAGACAGACAGACAGACAGACAGACAGACAGACAGACATAAAGAGACAAAGAGAGAGAAACAGGTCAATTCCTGCCCCACGTAAGACAGACAGACAGACATAAAGAGACAAAGAGAGAGAAACAGGCAGGCAGACAGACAGACAGACAGACAGAGACAGAGACAAAGAGAGAGAAACAGGCAGGCAGACAGACATAAAGAGACAAAGAGAGAGAAACAGGCAGACAGACAGACAGACAGACAGACAGACAGACAGACAGACAGACAGAGACAAAGAGAGAGAAACAGGCAGGCAGGCAGGCAGGCAGACAGACAGACAGACAGACAGACAGACAGACAGACAGACAGACAGGCAAACAGACAGACAGACAGACAGACAGGCAAACAGACAGACAGACAGACAGACATAAAGAGACAAAGAGAGAGAAACAGGCAGACATATATAAATAGACAGACAGACAGACAGACAGACAGACAGACAGACAGACAGACAGACATAAAGAGACAGAGAGAGAGAAACAGGCAGACAGATATAAATAGACAGACAGACAGGCAGACAGACAGACAGACATAAAGAGACAAAGAGAGAGAAACAGGCAGACAGATATAAATAGACAGACAGGCAGACAGACAGACAGACAGACAGGCAGGCAGACAGACAGACATAAAGAGACAGAGAGAGAGAGACAAGCAGACATAAAGAGACAGACAGACAGATATAAAGAGACAGACAGACATACAGATAGACATAAAAGACAGACAGACAGACAGACAGACATAAAGAGACAAAGAGAGAGAAACAGGCAGGCAGATATAAATAGAAAGACAGACAGACAGGCAGACAGACAGACAGACAGACAGACAGACAGACAGATATACAGACAGACAGACAGACAGGCAGACAGACATAAAGAGACAGAGAGAGAGAGACAGGCAGGCAGATATAAATAGAAAGACAGAC